>NC_090736.1:22007083-22014583 GCF_036898095.1 Palaemon carinicauda | reverse complement strand
TAGCAATGTTATAATGAAAAATATGTTTACTATTTAACCCATATGACATCGTTTCCCAATAATCTCTTCGACGATAGAAAATTAACACCATAGTCTTCCATAGATGTGAAATAAAAGTTTTTGGGAAAATAGCAGAGAAGCTAACAAAATATGTGATAGCATTTATGTTAAAGATCTTTTTTCGAAACTTCAGGAAACAGATGTTACTCTGACTCAACAGAAGTCAGAGTAGTATACTCGATATTTTACTTCTAAATCTTCTCAGCATATTCTGATTATATGCCCTTGTAGCATAAAATCCACCTTCATATTATGCCGATATTACAGTAACGTACGTACGTAACGACTGACACCGCAAAAAGAAGAAGAAGAAAAAAAAACATCATGGTTTGTCAATTGACATAATTTTACAGAAAATCCTGGGTTACATTGTCGATAGAGTATTCTTGATAGTTTCTAAAAGTATTTGATTATAGGTTGAACTTTTATTACGCTTCTTAACTGTGTGATTGTGTCGGTAGTGTTATTGTTTTTCCGTTATCAATTGCTCTCAGAGAATATACGATTAATGGTTATAGGAACTGGGCAATTTTTTGTTGTTTTTCCAGAAAGTGGACTATCCTAAGTTATTCAGTATTTCAGTGGCTTCTCCTTCAATGATTTACAGATTTCGTATCTATTTGATCTCCTTACACGCACACACACACACACACACACACAGTGTATGCTGAAAAGGTTCCACAATGAAAAAAGGAAGAGTATATGAATATGTATACTTTTGTAGATTACACGCCGGACCCTTGTCTGTGAACTTGGTCACTAAAAGTTATATTAGTGACCAAGTCCACAAATGTTGTAGGTAGTAAGTTGGCCAAGGCACCAGTCACCCGTTGAGATACTACAGCTAGAGAGTTATGGGGTCCTTTGACTGGCCAGACAGTACTACATTGGATCCTTCTCCCAGGTGACGGTTCATTTTCCCTTTAGCTACACACGCATCGAATAGTCTGGCCTATTCTTTACATATTCTTCTCTGTCCTCATACACCTGACAACACTAAGATTACCAAACAATTCTTCTTCCCCCAAGGTGTTAACTACTGCACTATAATTGTTCAGTGGCTATTTTCCTCTTGGTAAGGGTAGAAGAGACTCTTTAGCTATGCCAAGTAGGTCTTCCAGGAGAAGGACAATCCAAAATTAAACCATTGTTCTCTAGCCTTTGGTTGTGCCATAACCTCTGTACCATGGTCTTCCACTGTCTTGGGTTGGAGTTTTCTTGCTTGAGGATACACTCGGGCGCATTATTCTTCCTTATTTCTCTTGGTTTGTTAAAGGTTTTCATAGTTTATATAGGTGGTGTTTATTTTAATGTTAATCTTCTTGAAATATTTTATTTTTCATGGTTTCCTTTCCTCACTGGGCTATTTTCCCTGTTGTAGCCACTTAGATTATAGAATCCTGCTTTTCCAACTAGGGTTATAGCTTAATAATAATAATAATAATAATAATAATAATAATAATAATAATAATAATCGTTTTAAAGTATGCTGTATTATTTTCAAAAATACAGGCACTTTCATACAAGTCTTTTACCATTGTAGAACCTTTTTAAACATATAAAGAAAGTACAACAAAGTAGTTATTTTCACCATACATACATACATACATACATACTGTAAGGAAATTTTCCTTATTAACGTAAATAATTTAAAAGGATTAAGAAAATAAATTTTCCAGTGGTTATGGTGCCATCTGTTGGTTGCGCTCGTAGCCAGGTATGTCATACGTGTGTATTTTTGTTTTTCATATCCGTGGTGGGAGAGAGGAGGAGCCAAGAGGCAGTTAGCAAGACTGTTTACCTTGAAAGGTAAATTTGTTACGTACGTCAGTGTTCCACGAATTCGTCTGCAGAGGACACTCTTTCCTGCTTCAAGTGGTGGTGGAGTGACTTGGTGATGGACAGCAACCATTGGCTAATACCAAAGCTCCTGTTAGTCTAGGGACAGACTCGTTTCGACCACTTCGAAGCCTGCAGACGTGACACTGCCGTTCAGTTTTGCCTTGGAGTAAGAATAAAATTGTGTAGTTTCCCTTGCTGAACGATTTTTGAAAGCCTGAAGTGTTTTCATCGGTGTGTGGCTGCCGCTGGTACCAGTAATTATGTGATCATTCAAGCATAACATTACGTTAATGGTTTGGATCTCGACGGGTTCGTCCTTCAAACCTGATTTAGTGACAAAGACCTGGTGCAAGAGAACTTTCATCATCCCACGGAAATTAAGCTATTGTTAAATGTATGTAAATAGTTAGGGTTTATTAATTTAAATTGTCTCCAGTCTATTCCTTTTACTTTCCTATCACCGTATGTATAGTTTGTGTGTGGGTGCATCATTGATGGTTGGTTCTTTGTCTCTTTCTTTTATTTTTCCGGTGTGCTAGAGTTTGTTTGGGTCCTAGATGCCTTTTTGTAATGCGAATGGTTTATTTCCTTCCTGGCTGGAGATTTATTTTCATTTGAGGAGAAATAGGTTTATGTAATAAACAGGAATTTGAATTTGATTAAGAGTCTTTTTTTGAACCTTTCCTTCTCGGTGGATTTTGATACGTCAATGTCTAGTTCTAGTTGGCTGAATACAAAGAACCTGTGACATTAATGGCGACCTTGCCAGGATCCTGTTGAATTCTTTTCTCAGGATCCCTAGAATATTGACATTGCCGTGTTGGAATCTTATGTAGAGGATTGGTTGTTCAGATATTTTGATAGTTAATTAGGTTTAAAACTTTGATAAAATGAGTGAGTCTGAGCTTACGATGACTGAGATTAATGTATCGGAATTTTTGGGTAGGAGTGACTGGGAGGCTAGGCTTGGTGATTTAAGTAAAGGTCAGTTGTTTGCACTCGCAGAGCATTTCAAGTTAGTAGTATCTCCTGGTGTAAAGAAAGGAACTCTGTTGCTACAGGTAGCGAGTGCGATAAGGGGTGGTGCTATGGGTGCGACTTCGGACGAAGTAGGATTAATGCAAGATAGGTTAGCATTACAGAAATTGGAGGTGGGAAAGTTGAAATTGCAGTTTCAGATGGGAGAGATGGAGATGGCCAATAGGGAAAAGGAAAGGGAAATGGAGAAGGTTAGATTAGAACATGAGAGGGAACAGGAAAGGGCTAGATTGGAACAGGAAAAGGCTAGATTGGAACAGGAGAGGCAATTGGAGTTTGTTCGAATGGAACATGAATTGCAGGTTCTTCGTTTAAAACAAACTGGACCGGAAGACCACTTTAACATTAGTCATGCTATTAAGCTAGTCCCTGTGTTTAACGAAGCTGATGTGGCTGAATTCTTCTCTGCTTTTGAGAAGTTAGCAAGAAAGTTAGGTTGGCCTGAGACTATGTGGACTACCCTAATTCAGTGCAGGTTGGTTGGGAAAGCACAAAAAGTGTATGCAGCATTGAGTGAAGAGGTAAGTTCAGATTATAGTAAGGTGAGAGAGATTGTATTAAAAGCTTACGAGCTTGTGCCAGAAGCCTACCGCCAGAGATTTCGTAATCTAAGAAAGGTTCCAAATGATACTTATGTAGAGTTTGCTAGAGCTAAAGAATTAGCATTTGATGAATGGTTGAAATCAAAAGGGGTTGATGATTTTGCAGGGATAAGGGAAATAATCCTTATTGAAGAGTTCAAGAATAATGTAGGGCATGAACTGAAGATACATTTAGTAGACTTAAAGTTAGATACTGTGGGAGCAGTTGCAGTGGCAGCCGATGAGTACGCACTATCACACAAGTCTGTGTTTAAGTTTGCTGATAAGCAAAGTAGGTGGGATAAGGATAGGAGGTTTGAAAAGACTCCGGAGCAGGGAGCGAAATCCTCTAAATCCAGTTCTCCTGGAAGAAAGGTTCAGTCTTTTCCAAAGACAAGTGAAAGGGATGTAACGTGTTATTTTTGTAAAAAGAAGGGCCATATTAGGTCAGAATGTTCTGCCTGGAAGGGGCAGGGGAGTTCCAAGAAGCCTGTAGGTCTACTTGGGAGTACTTCTGGGGGTGTATCCTGTGAGTTTGGTAACTTTGGAAAATATGTCTCAAGTGGTGAAGTGTTCACAAAGGACCAGGATGGTTTTGGGAGACGGGTAAATGTATTGCGGTATACTGGTGCTGCCCAGTCGTTGATTTTGAGATCGGCGTTGCCTGACAATTTTGTAGAGGAGCAGCTAGAGTATGTGTTGTTGGGTGGCTTCCCAAACACGGTGGTGGCGTGTCCTCTGGCCGAGTTTTGGTTAAACTCGGATTGGGTCAAGAGCCCATTAAAGTTGGCAATTGCAGATGAACTACCAGTGAACGGCGTGCAGGTTGTGATAGCCAATGATACTGAGTCGGATACGGGGAGTAGTTGTCCGGTAGTACAATGTAACGGTACCACTCAGATTGGTGAAAGTAGTCCTATGATGGCTATTACTCGTTCTACAGTCCAGTCTCCTAGTGTTGAGGATGAGGATTTGGGTCTAGATAGGCTTGAAGGGCTGGTAGAGGGAGTTTCTGATGTGAAAGTTCCTAGTCTGGTATCTGAGTGGGATGATACTGTAGGATGGGATAGGAACTCACTAAGTATTGCTCAAAAGGAAGAGTTTAATGAAGAGGGGGAAGGAGAGGTTAGCTCAGATTTGACGAGACCTAAGATGAAATGGGAAGATGGTAACCTGTATCGGTTTAGTCGTTTCAAAAGATCGCCAACTGAGATGTGGGAGGTAAGGAAGCAGATAGTAGTTCCTCTTGAATATCGGGGCAAAATCTTGTGGTTTGCACATGAAGATTTACTTGCTGGTCATTTTGGAGTAAGCAAAACTTTTAGGAAAGTTGCTGAGCATTTCTTTTGGCCAAGAATGAAGGCAGAGGTGAAGAGGTATGTTAATTCTTGTACTAAGTGTCAAATGGTTGGGAAACCAAATCAGAGAATTGCTAAAGCCCCTTTACAACCCATTCCAGTGGTTGAAGAACCATTTAAAGAGATATTGATAGATATTGTGGGGCCATTGCCAAAGACTAGCAGTGGTTTTCAGTATATACTGACAATCATGGATAGAATGTCCAGGTACCCCGAAGCTGTACCCTTAACCTTAAGGAGTATTCACAGTAAGAAAGTAATCGAAGCACTTATTGGTTTCTTTAATAGGTTTGGTTTGCCGAAATCGGTTCAGTCTGACTGTGGTAGTAATTTTATGAGTAAAGAGTTTACTAAACAGATGAAAGAGTTCAAAATTAATCATGTAACTTCATCACCATACCACCCAGAGAGCCAGGGTCAGATTGAACGATTTCATCAAACTTTGAAGTCCATGCTAAAGAAATATTGTGGGGAAGATCCAAGGAACTGGGATAAGGCAATACCTTATTTATTGTTTGCATTTAGGTCTGTACCGAGTGATATGATGGGATTTTCTCCATTTGAGCTTGTATTTGGTCACAAGGTAAGAGGTCCTTTGGATGTTGTTAAAGAAAGTTGGGAAAATAATAATCCAAAAGTTAGCCTGGTACAATTTCTAAAAGAATCTAGGGAAAAGCTTTATAAGTTTTGGGAGTTTGCTAAGGAGAACTTGAAAGTTGGGCAAGGTAAAATGAAAAAGAATTTTGACATCAAAGCTAGGAGAAGGGTATTTGAAGTTGGGGATAAAGTTTTAGTTTTATTACCTACCCCTGGTAATCCCCTAGGAGCCAAGTTTTCAGGACCATGGAAGATAGCTAAGAGGGTAAGTAGCTTGAATTATCTGGTGGAGACTCCAAGTAGAAGACAAAAACACCAGCTTTGTCATGTTAACATGTTGAAACCCTATTATGAAAGAGTAGCAAAGAAGCCATTGTTGTTGTTGGGGAAAGTAGAAATGGAAAGAGAATGTTTGGAAATAGAAGGTAAGTGGCCTAAAGGTAATAGCGATGTATTAAATAACTTGCCAAATATGTTGTCTCACTTAGATGGGGATCAAATTGAGTCCATCTTAAATTTGATAGAAGTGTATCCAGATTTATTTAAGGACACCCCAGGTTGTACGGCTGTGATACAGCATGATGTGGAGGTTAGAGGGGCTAAACCGATAAAACAGGCGCCTTATAAAACTAATCCATTGAAAAGGGGAGTAATCAAAACAGAGGTAGGGTACATGTTGCAGCATAATCTGATAGAAAGTAGTTACAGTCCATGGAGTTCACCTGTGGTGTTGGTGAAGAAGGAGATTTGTGATAAATTTTGCCACAATTTCTAATCCTCTTACTAATTTATTGAGGAAAGAAGTAAAGTTTGAGTGGAATGAAGAGTGTCAGAGGTCATTTGACAAATTGAAGGCAGTTCTAACTAACTATCCTGTCTTGAGAGCTCCGGATTTTCAGGAACCATTTAGGTTGGCGGTCGATGCAAGTGACTATGGAATAGGTGCTGTGCTATCTCAAGTTGAGGAACAGGTAGAGTATCCTATTGCCCTTTTCTCTAAAAAGCTTAATGAAGCTCAACGCAAGTACTCCACCATAGAGAAGGAGGCCTTAAGCCTGATAACAGCTCTAGAACATTTTGAAATTTACTTAACAAATGTTCCTACACCTGTAGTGGTCAAGACAGACCACAATCCTTTATTATTTTTAAACAGGTTTAAGAATAAGAACCAGAGGCTGATGAGGTGGAGTCTGATATTACAAGAGTGGGATTTGGATATACAACATGTTCCAGGGAAAAAGAATGTGGTGCCGTACACACTTTCTAGATAATCATAAATTGTTTGGCACAAATGTTAATTTTTTTTCTTTACTTTTCAGAATTAAATGTCTTTTTTTCCATTTAATTTGAATTTAAATGTTTTTTGTATTTATTCATTATAAGACTTATTAATCTATATTCAGATTTGTTTGCTTTATTTCCATTCATAATTTAGTTCCGTGCTTTGATTTTTGTTGCACAAAAATGTTTTTAAGGATGGGGGTGTAAGGAAATTTTCCTTATTAACGTAAATAATTTAAAAGGATTAAGAAAATAAATTTTCCAGTGGTTATGGTGCCATCTGTTGGTTGCGCTCGTAGCCAGGTATGTCATACGTGTGTATTTTTGTTTTTCATATCCGTGGTGGGAGAGAGGAGGAGCCAAGAGGCAGTTAGCAAGACTGTTTACCTTGAAAGGTAAATTTGTTATGTACGTCAGTGTTCCACGAATTCGTCTGCAGAGGACACTCTTTCCTGCTTCAAGTGGTGGTGGAGTGACTTGGTGATGGACAGCAACCATTGGCTAATACCAAAGCTCCTGTTAGTCTAGGGACAGACTCGTTTCGACCACTTCGAAGCCTGCAGACGTGACACTGCCGTTCAGTTTTGCCTTGGAGTAAGAATAAAATTGTGTAGTTTCCCTTGCTGAACGATTTTGGAAAGCCTGAAGTGTTTTCATCGGTGTGTGGCTGCCGCTGGTACCAGTAATTATGTGATCATTCAAGCATAACATTACGTTAATGGTTTGGATCTCGACGGGTTCGT
>NC_090736.1:21987083-21994583 GCF_036898095.1 Palaemon carinicauda | reverse complement strand
TTTTCTGTTTGTGAACATAATTACGTAAAAAAAAAACCTACTGAATAAATGTAAAAGAAACTTGGTAGACATATGGGGGTATGACCCAAGGACAAATCCATTAGAATTTAAAAAAAAAGTACATCGAAGTACAAATGTACGTATAGGCGAGGAAGGGCGCCAGCTGGTTGACGAATCCGTGCCAAGCCCTTATGTCGGTGACAGAGGGCTGACGTGGCATCGGGAAGTTCTTGATGGCCGTCAAACGTTCCTCTGTTAGCTTGTAGGCCTCCCAGCCCAGGTTGAAGCCTACGAAGTCTACTTCCCTTCTTGCGAATTGGAATTTCTCCGGCTTAAGGGTAACACCCTTGGCTGCGCATGTTTCGAGGAAGTTGTAGGCATGCCAGAATGCCCCTTCGGTGCTGTCGTCGTAGAGTAGGGTGTCGTCTACGCACTTATATTTCCTCTGGATGTCCTGGATGGCGTCGTCGAATCATCGAGTATACGCATCGCAGGCGGAGCAGTGCCCCTTGGGTGTACGACGGTAACGAAATCTCCCCCAGGGGATAATAAATGTGGTTAGATCGCGACTTTCTTCGTCTAACTCCACTTGGTGGTATCCCCAGTACGCGTCCGCCACGGTCTTGAATGTGTGCTTAGGTACCCCGGACACCATGTTGAATGGGGCGGGGGTGTGGTGTGTCTCCCGTAGGCAAGATGCGTTGAGGCGCTGGTAGTCGACTGTACGGCGTGGCTGTCCTGACTTCTTGGCGACGACCACCATACGGGTGCACCATTCGGTTGGCTGCCCGGCAGGTACCGGTTCTATGACGCCACGAGCGACATCTTCTTCGAGCTGGGTCTTCACTTCCTCTTCCCAGTGTTTTGGCACTGATGCTGGGGTATGGCATGCGTAAGGCGTAGTTCCTGGGAGCAGGTGGATATGGTGCGGTTTCCCCTGCATCACTAGCAGTGGCTTCCTGGCTCTGTTGACTGTCGTTGTAGCGAAATGTTGTAGGAGCCAGGCTTCCAACCTGGCCGCATGTTCCTCCTGGGACGGCAGGGGCACCTCGGCGGGTCGGGGTGGAACCTGGGCGGCCCATCTGGCCGTGCCATCGAACAAGCTCACATGTGCCACTGCGGGGGAGGGATGGGGGAACTCCTTGGGTACCAGTGTTAAGTCCCTGCAAGCGTCCAGTGACAGGAAGAGGTGCTTTGCCGACTGCACGAAGTACACGTCCTGCTCCGTGATGCGACCTTGCAGGGTGACGTGGCACACGGCAGATCCAAGGCACTTCAGGGGAAGGTTTGCCACATCCCGCAAGCCAGCCTGGGGTGTAAGGGCTGCTGGGCCCACTTGGAGGTGCGATAGCAAGGAGGGCCCCGCCACACATTCCTGTGCCCCGGTGTCCGCCACGGCGGTGACCGGCACTCGTACTCCTGTGTCGTTGTGAATGACTGTCACTTTCACTACTGGGTGGCGGGCGAGGTTGGTGCCCGCAACAAGCACAGCGCTAGACGTAGCACTAGACACGTCTGTCGGGGATCCTGTCGATTTTGCCTGTGACATTCTGCAGCATCTGTAGTAGTGGCCCTGTTTGTGGCACCCGTTGTATACGGCGGATTTAGCGGGGCACGAGGCTCTGCCAGAGGCGTGGCGCCCACCGCAGTTCCCGCAGGGAGGGGGTGGGGGACTCTTACCTGTGCCAGCGATGGATGCACTCGGATGATCTGCCTCGGGTGTCTCGCTGCCAGCCGCACAAACAGATTCCCTCCAGTTGCATTGGCGCGCAGCGGCGTCGATGCGGGCCACCTCGTAGGCACAGCACCTGGCCCTAAGGCAGGGGTGGCCAACCTATGGCGCATGCGCCAACAGTGGCGCATTGCACGATTACAAGTGGCGCACTATACCCCAGAGATAATAAAAGAAAAACCATGACTGCTCATTAAAAAATGAATAATATTGATTTCCAGAAAAAGAAAAAAAAAAGTTTAAGGGGACCGTCCGCTATATCCTGCATTTATCAATGCAAATTTAATGTCAATATCTATCTATCGATCTATCTATCCATTTATATATATATATATATATATATATATATATATATATATATATATATATATATATATATATATATATATATATATATATATGAATATATATATATATATATATATATATATATATATATATATATATATATATATATATATATATATATATATATATATATATATATATATATATACATACATACATACATATCAAAGGATTATATTTATAACTGCCAAATATCTCCAAATTACCATACTTAAGGATTGAAAGCGGGTTAAAGTTTGTGTGGTGCATCTGAATAAGAAGTGAAAAAAAATTGGTGCAAGGGAAACAAAAGGTTGGCCACCCCTGCCCTAAGGGCACTAACACTATTGATGTCATTGCTACACTGGTATACATGGTGACTCATAGCCTCATCACTTAGGCCCACCATTAACTTAGGTAATAACATATATTCAGCTAGATTACACTGACACTGAGGGCACTGTAAATTGCAATCGGTGGCCCTTTGAGAACACTTTAAAAAATAATCACTGACACTTTCTCCTGGGCCTTGTACCACATTAAAAAACTCCGACCATAACACAGCCCTGTTTGTAGATCGCAACACAATATCGCGAATAAAATCCATGGCTTCCGTAGCGGTGAGGTTACTCCATTCCTGTGAGGTGAATCTGGCGTCCAGCGCCCGTTGTAGAGGGGGTGTGCAGTATAGCCTGATGTGGTGGACGACCTCGTGGGGCGGTAGTCTGCACATTTCGATCCAGCATTCCATCGACCTCCTCCAGGACCTGAATGCGGCGGGCTTTAGCTCAATTTCGCACTTCTCCGGGGCTGCAGACGCGGGGACACGAGGTGCAGGGGTAGCATGTGTCGTAAGCCGGTCACGGAGAACGTTGATCATTTGCTGCTGTGCCGCCATGGCTTGCCTGGCTTCTTGCAGGGCAGGGACGAGCCCACGGGGGACGACGGGGCGTGCGGCCCTTGGGGTGGACTACACTGAGCGGCGCTGGAAGGGCATGGTGAGGGTTACGTTGGTCCTTGAGAATCACTGCGCCATATTAGATGTCAAGGTAGGACAAAAGACACACGATGGTGGGGACATGTGGTTTAATGCGTCCTCAGATACAGACTCACTCAGTTGCTCTCTGCAACCGGCACACTCACTTGGTGCCTGCCTGCCATGGGAAAACATATCATACTTGCAGGTACTCCATTAAGACTGTGTTTAAGATGTAGAAAACTTCTTAGATGGATCTAATGTAAAATGTTCATGCCATGATATCTACATTTTCTATCAATTATCAACACAGAACACCTTTTAATAAAATTTGATAAATATATTTTATCAATAAATCTATACGTCCTTAAGTTTTCTAATTAAAAAACACATGTACAGATGACTTTAACCATAATCTATGTGACTAAATAGACGTTAATAAGGCGGTTGAGGTATTGTCTGGTTGATGGAGGCTCAGGAACATCAGGGTCTCAACCATTGCCACACGTAAGAGGTTTTCGATTGGAAGCCTTTTAAACGGTTTACAGGTCAATTTAGAGGCCAATCCCAGGTAGAGGGTTAAAGGTACGGTTAAATATTGCCTTACCATTTCTTCTCTTGCATTCATCCTTTAAGTAGTTGTATTTCTTTTCATTACATTTCGTTTTGTATGCCGTACAGCATGTTTTCCCAATGGATATGGCATGGCAACACTCTTCCCATGGATGAGTAATGGAACCGCGTAGTTCCAGTATAGTGTTTTTGTTCTTATTGTGTTTTGTTATTTTGAAGCATTTCGTAACCTTTTCGGACTTGTGAACTTTAATTGTGTTTTATATATATATATATATATATATATATATATATATATATATATATATATATATATATATATATATATATATATATATATATATATATATATAAAACTAGCTAAAAGTGTTATTTATAAAGGAAAGAAGTTCTTTAGAAACGTTGTCATCCAATCTACCTGAAAATTTTGTGTGGATCTTAGTTACAACTAGTTGTGAGATCTGTGCAGGTTTTAACAGTCATTCAAAATTAACCCTCCTCCCCCATATTACAGCTCTGTGACCACTACTTTTGAAACACCAGTTTCTCTTATTTAGTTAGCATAGATAAGATTGTTCAATGACAAATATTTAAGATGTTTCTTATTATATTAGGCCGTTTTATATCATTCATTTTGAATTACAAAGTTTTCTAAGATTTTTTTTCTTTGTAATGGCACATTTCTCCTACATCTTAACTTTTCAGGTCCATCTATTCTTATTGTACATTCTTAAGTTATCAACTTACAACTGTAACTCTTTAAAACTGTAATTTGTGAGAGTGCCTCCATAAATATCTTGATACCGATTCTCTCAAGCCTGAAAAAAGTGCTATTTATTTTATTCTCCTTGATTTGCCCAGCTATTTATTTATAATTTCTTTATTATCATAGCTACTAGGATTCATCTATATTTCATATCCTATCCAATGTTTTACACTATGGCTCTTCTTTTTTTTTATTTATCTTTATTGCAATAATAGAGGAATTATTTATCACAGTAACAAATTTCTATATAATTTAACGTAATGCATATCAATACTTTCATATTATTTTTGCATGTACAACAGTACAAAGAAATTTAAAAATTAAACTAAAAAATCCTTGACTCCTTATGTGTGTCACACTAGTATAGTAGAAATGACATATTAATTTGACATGTTTCATTCACCATGTAAGATTTTTTTTTTCTTTTTTTTTTTTTTATCAGCCAGTACAACTCTTTATGTTATAAATATTTCATCCCGACATCAAATCTCATAATGTAATGTAATGTTATGTGAATTACTTCGATTGATCATTCAACGTAATGAAAACTTAAGAAAGTAGTCAAGTCAATACCAGAAAACATTTTCTAATCCGGGAGTACTATAACGTCCAAATGGTTCACTAACCAAAATACATTTTTTTTTTCATTCTTCTATTAAGTAATTGACATGAACAAAAACCCTATGGCATTAAAATTTAATTTTATTATGATGATTTTTTTTATAGAAAAGTACTCTTCGGTATTTATCTATTGTTTTTTTTCTCTCTCTCTATTCGTACAGGTTCGACATTTGATATCAATGGCAAACTTCATGAATTATTTTTCTTTATGTAACTACAGCTGTTTCTATTGAGTTGTTTTTGGCATTAGCTTTAGCGTATTGTAATTGAATCTAAATGGATACTGCGCATTGGGTACACTCGGACTCACTATTCTATCTTTTTTCTCTTTTGTTATTTTGAAGTTTGAATCCTCTTGTTATTTTCAAGTTTTATAGTCTGTATATGAAAGATTTATTTTGATATTGTTTTTAAATTTTTTTTTTCTAGTTTGTCCTTATTTCCTTTCCTTCCAAGCCTAATTTTCCTTTTAGAGCCCTTGGGCTTATAGCATCCAGCTTTTCCAGCTAGGGTTGTAGCTTAGGAAATAAAAATAATAATAATAATAATAATAATAATAATAATAATAATAATAATAATAATAATAATAATAATAATAATAATAATAATAATAATGAAAATCTCAATAACAGCTTTGTATTAAATCAATTTCGCATTAATCCGGTTGGAAAATTCTTGTTCCCAATAGTACACATTATTATTACACCGAAATCCATGAAAAGAATTAGTCAAGACTTAAAAGAGTATTTACTCTTGTAATCGGTTTATGTAAAAAGCATAATATCTAATTCATGAGTAGCCTATCTGTCACTCGCGGTAAAGGAAATATTAACATGATAGTTTTGCTAGATTATTCTTCGAGGAAAAACTGCAGAAATGTTAATCCTGTTTCATCTGAAAATCCTCTGAAAATTGATTAATGAAAAATAAAAGTCAGTTATAAGTATTATGCATCACATGGGTATAGTTTTGAAAAAGTCTTTCATAGAAACTGTTCCAACTCATCATCTATCATAAGGTTATATCAGAAGTAACTTGTAACTAAACCAACAGACACTCACACACACACACACACACACACACACACATATATATATATATATATATATATATATATATATATATATATATATATATATATGTATATATATATATATATATATATATATATATATATATATATATATATATATATATATATATATACATAGACAAATATATCATCAGGCGCTACTAGTCCACCGCAGAACAAAGGCTTCAGACCTGTCCTTCCACTTGCGTATGTTTATGAGCTTTTTATGTCAGTCTTTACCCGCAAACTTTCTCAATTGATCAATCCTTCGTCCCTCTTTTCCACTGCTTCTTGTGCAATTTCTAGGGACCCAATCTTTCCTTCTCATAAGTCCTGACCATATCCATTTTTTTTTCTTAGATGTTGTTCTAATCTCCTCTACTTTATTTTGCTCTCTCATCCATGTTGCGCCTTTTCTGTCTCTTATTGTTATTCTCATCATTATTCTTTCCATAGGTCACCGAGTTATAACTAGCTAATTTTCTAAGGCTTTAGTGAGGCTCATAGTTTCTGATGAATAATTCAATACAGGTAGGACCATCTGATTAAATACTTTTCTTTTTAGAGAAAGTGGCATTTTACGTTTCATAATCTCATTTTTTTTAACAAATGCTTTCCATTCCATGCTTATCCATCTTTTAACTTAGGTCTTCTGTCCTGGGGAAACACTTGGTGTCTGTCCTAAGTACATATACTCATTAAGAATCTCTAGAGGTTCGTCCATAACTCTTATTTTTTTGTTTGCATTTTCATTAAACATTATCTTAGTTTTACTCATATTCATTTTCAGTCCTACATTAGTGCTTTCTCTATTCAAATCTTTTATCTTCTTTTGTAATTCCTCCCATGATACATTTTCAGTACAATATTTCTGCTTTTTTTTTTATTCAAATCATCTATCGTCTTTTGTAGGCTAATTCCTCCCATGATTCACTAAACACGAATATGTCATCTGCAAATCGTAAGTTGCTAAGGTATTCCTTATCAATATTGTTTCCCATAGTTTCCCAATTAAAATTCTTTAAAACATCTAGGCATGCTGTGAGTAATATAGGAGTAATTGGGTCTCCCTGTCTAACTCCTTTCTCAATCGAAATTTTCTCACTATTCTTATTAGTTTTAGGATTTCTGCACTTCCTGTGAATATATCTTCATGTCTTCTAACATAAGATTCATCTATTCCTTATCTTTGAAGGGCTTTCATGACCGCTAAGTTTTTGACAGTATCAAAAACTTAATAAAAGTTTATAAATACCATACGTAGTGGTTTGTCATTATCGGTTGATTTTTTTTTTCATCAGCTGGTTAATTACACGGATGAAGTCAGTTGTTGATTACCCACTTCTTAAGCTTGCCTGCTCTCTTGGTTCATTAAAGTCTAGCTGTCTTTCTCTTCGGGCTAATATGATCTGTGAAAATATTTTAAATGTTAC
>NC_090736.1:21982083-21984583 GCF_036898095.1 Palaemon carinicauda | reverse complement strand
AGCATACAAAACGCATCATATTGTTTCTAAAACCAATACATACATACATACATACATACATACATACATACATACATACGGTACTTTCTACTTTGGCAAAAAATTTCAAGGCTGGGGGTGGCTGGGGGTGGCGGGGGGGGGGGGGGGGGGGGTGGCATGGGATCAATGCTTAATGCAGAAGGGGGGCGCAAGGCAAAAAAGTTTAAGAACCACTGATCTAATGTTTTCAAATAAAGAATATTTCAACTCATGAATACTTTGATTCCAGAATTGATACTCCGTTCATCTGTGTGAAAGTAAAATGAAAATAGAATTTGGCCTATATAAGGATAATCTTAAAACCCATTAAACTTTTCGTTCGCCTATAGCTAACTCTAACAAGAATTTCTTGTTGCCTATTTAATCTTTTTTTGTAGATTGTAACAGAATTAATTTAACTTTTCCCTCGCCTATAGGTAACTTCTGTAAAAATTTTAATTTAAGATCCTATATTGAAGCCGAGTAATAGATATTGTTGTTATGGTTGTAGTGGCCGATGATGTAACGTCCCTCACTGGTGAACACCAGACTGGGGTTCGAGTCCCTCTCAAACTCGTTAGTTCCTTTCTTCGCTGTAACTTCACAGTCCTTGTGAGCTAAGAATGGGAGTTTTGGGAGAGACTATAGGTCTATCTGGTGAGTCATCAGCAACCATTGCCTATCCCTCCTTAGTCCTAGCTTGGTTGGAGAGGGGGCTTGGGCGCTGATCATATGATATATGCTCAGTCTCTAGGGGATTGTCCTGTTTGTAGGGCAGTGTCACTGTCCCTTGCCACTGCCATTCGTGAGCGGCCTTTAAACTTTTAAAAGGAACAGGAAAATCAAAAGAAATAGCAGCGGGTGAATACATATTCTCAGATCTTGAGCTCTGATGGATATGAAATAATTGTGTTCGGCTTATCTTAAGGTTTCTGGTACACTTTTACTTGTTTACTGATACATTTACTGAATTTGCAGTGGTTGCATTTGTTTACTGTTTAATCAACAGAAATATTGTCGTTTGAGTTTGACTATTTGAATGCAGCAGATTTTAGTAGTATTATTTTAATATACTAAAATAGTTAAAAAATTTATATACACTTAATAAAAACGCGATTCTAATCAGAAATTCTGCGTAAAAAAAAATACTATTCCCAGCCGTATTTCAGTAAATTTTACCCTACTTTGTTGTTATCTTTTACAGGTTGGTGACAGTAATATCACTCCTTTACGTTAATATATTCGTTTTTAAAACGGTGAATGCCTGGCAAGATTTATTCCAGGATTTTTACCGTTTTTTTTTTTTTTTTTTTTTTTTTACGGCAAATTAGTTTTACTAAGAAATTGTAGGTCAAACTTATCACCTAGCCTTTAAAGGGTCAAGTGATTTCATTAGCTGGCTGCTTTATTTACAAAGATTTTTATGGTTACGTCTGTTCTTGCTGAATTTGCAGATATCAATGGGATCACTTTTGATTACTTTTGATAGAGAAATATCACGGTAGTTACCTCCGCCCACGGAGTTGGAGGGAGGTTATGTTTTGCCTATGTTTGTGTGTTTGTTTGTGAACAGCTTCCTGGCCACAATTCTAATCGTAGTATAATGAAACTTGCAGGGATTAACTTATATGAAAAGCTGAAAATCATTAGATTTTTGAAGGTCAAAGGTCAAGGACACGGTCAAGCAAAAGGTCAAGAAATTAGCTGGCGGGCCGGAGGTCTGCTCTCTACTCAGTGCCCCTCTAGTTTAACTTGTTTTATTATTATCTGCAGATATTTTACCGGTCTCTTAGTTATTGTGAATTCCATATTATATTGCAGCACTAAAAAAGTACTTAAATAAAAATGAAAGAAAATTCTGAAATTACAAACAAATGTAAAAAGAAAAAAATTATTTTCTTTTCCTTGTGAGAGATTTAAAGATGAATTTAGAGGAAAAGGTATTTTATGGAGACTTTTAGTAGCAGGATAATCCAACATGACTGCCAGCTTATTAATCTACGTAGAATATACTGTGCTCTGAAGCTTGAACTTAGTTATCCTGGATGCAAATATAGTTATGAATAATAATCGAGACATAATTCTAGCTCGGAGAACGGATTTGTGCTTTGTAGAAAAAAATTATGGTCGTTAATTTGTCTTAGGTCTCTCTCTCTCTCTCTCTCTCTCTCTCTCTCTCTCTCTCTCTCTCTCTCTCTCTCTCTCTCTCTCTAAAAAAAAAAAAATAAGATGCAATAGAAACTTTTGGAAACTAGATGGACACTCCGCCACGGTAGCTTATTTCTCAACCATTGCTCGACCTTGACCTTGACCTTTGACTTTGAGATGTATTGATTGGCCTGGATTTTTATGCAAACAAATATGAACAAATTTTGAAGTCTCTGTGACAACGATATCCAAACTTTTGGCTAATTACGTGAATTGGACGTTTTGCTTGGCCGTGACCTCTACCTTTTACCTCGACCTTCCAAAATGTAATCAT
>NC_090736.1:21967083-21977083 GCF_036898095.1 Palaemon carinicauda | reverse complement strand
TGGCTGGAAAAACTGGAACTAGTGTGCAAGCTCCAAGGCGTCAACGACGTGGCGAGCGTGATATCACTTCTCCTCACTGGCGGCGCCTTCGCTGTCTACCTATAGCTGGCAGAGTCTGACAGGAAGTCTTATGAGAAAATGAAGAAGGCACAGCTCGCCGCGTTTGCTGCTGATCCGTATGTGGCGAACTACCAGTTCATCAACAGGAGGCTGCGCATAGGAGAGTTGCCGGACGTATACTTGGCTGACCTACGGCGTCTGGCAACTCTATTCGGTGGGATGACTGACAAGGGCCTGGCCTGTGCCTTCCTGGTTGGGCTATCGGAGGAGGTCCGCCAGCTGTTAAGGGCTGGGTCTCGTATGGAAGCTCTTGACCTGGACCAGATACTGACACGGGCGAGGGCAGTCATTAGGGACGATGGTGCAATGGCGTCATCTGAAACCAGCCTGGGTGCCATAACCAGCCTCAGCACTGAGCAGTGTGCGGCTGTTACGCGGCAACGGTGTTTTGTGTGTGGTGGTCCGAATCATGTCACCAGGGACTGCTATGGCTCGCCACTGGGGTGATGGAGAAATTGAGGAGACATGAGTCAGGGGATTGAGACTTCCCCGTCGCAAAGTAAGGTGTTATTGTTGTAGTGCTCCGGGCCACTTTGCCTCCTCTCACGCCCGTCAGTGAAGGTGGCGCTACCAAGTGTTGTGATAAGTGTTGGGGCGTGTCGTGTCGTGTGTTGGTGGATACCGGGTGCTCCAGGAGCACTGCTCACGTCTCCTGCTGCAATACGTGGACAAAAGACAGCGTAAGCATGGTTACTGTGAGCGGGGAGGAGTGGCAGTGGGGTCCCTGCTGATGTGCGAGTGTGTGTAACTGCCACGAAGCCCTTGGGCTACACGTTTATCCTTGGTATGGACGGTATAAAAGCACTTGGAGGAGTCACAGTTGATGCGCAGGGTGAAGTAAGTTTTATTAACGAGTCTGTATTGTGTGCCGCAGTCGGCACCGTATTGAGAGTTGATGAGCATGACTTCAGTGCCACCTACGATCCTGAGACTAACTGCTGGACCGCAGCTTGGAAGTGGGCAGATAACAAGGAGCCGAGTGTTTTACAGAATAAAGTGGAAACTTACCCCGTTCTTCAAGAGGCAAGGCATCTGTATGAAGAGGAACTCCAGGCATGGATAAAGGATGGATGGTTAGTGCCGTATGACGAGACCAAGTATGGTAAAGCTAAAGGCCTGATTCCGCTCATGGCAGTCATACAGCACAACAAAGGGAAGGTGGGCCCTGTGATGGACTTTAGAGAGCTAAACACCCATATCGAAGCCTTCACCGCAGAAAGTGACGTGTGTGCGGAAAGGCTGCGGGAGTGGAGGAGGCTAAGAGTGAATACGTTTGTGATAGACCTTGCCAAGGCCTACCTGCAAATTAGGATTCACCCGTCCCTGTGGCCTTATCAGACAGTTTGCTTCAAGGGCCAAAGGTACTGCTTGACTCAGTTGGGTTTTGGTCTTAACGTGGCCCCATTAATAATGAGGTCAGTCTTGAGCTTTGTCCTCGCTCAGCCTACATTGATGACAATTTTCTCAATGAAGATCTTGGTAATGCCTCCAATGTAGAGGCAAATCTGCAGAGCTTCGGGCTAACAAGTAAACCGCCCGAACGTCTTGTTGATGGGGCACGAGTGCTAGGCCTAAGGGTCTGAGGGGAGCATGGAGGACTGTTCTGGAAAAGAGATAATGAGGTGATGGAAGTACCTAAGGAGCTTATGCGAAGGTCTATTTTTTCCTACTGTGGCAAGCTGGTGGGTCACTACCCTGTGTGTGGTTGGCTGCGGGTGGCAACGGCATTTGTCAAAAGGAGAGCCAATGAAGTAACACAGGGATGGGATGATGTCATCGAAGGTGGCAAAATAAATGCACTTCTGGAGGAGGTTGTTGAAAGAGTCAGAGAAAGCGACCGCGTGGGAGGCCGATGGAGTGCCAGCGGTAGCGAGGGCAAGGTTTGGGTGGATGCCAGCTCCATAGCACTCGGTGTCGCGGTGGAATTCAATGGGAGCATTGTTGAAGATGCTAGTTGGCTACGAAAGGATGATTCGGGCCACATAAACATGGCGGAGTTACACGCTGTTATAAAAGGACTAAACTTCGCGCTGGCCTGGGGGATCAAGGAAGTGGAAGTGATCACGGACTCGTTAACAGTACAACGTTGGATCTCAGATGCCATCTCGGGGAAAGGTAGACTTAAGACAAAGGCGGCAAGCGAGATGCTTATTCGAAGGTGAATTGGGATAGTTCTTCTCCTTGATACAGGAATGCGGCCTCTGGCTGTCCGTATCTATCGTACCGTCTATCAACAATAAAGCAGACAGCTTGACGCGCGTGCCTCAGCGCTGGTTGAGACCTCCCGCCACCCACTCTGAGGATGAACATGTATGTGCCGCTAGCACCAGTGCAACCGACATCCAGACGTCAAGCGTACACTGTATTTTGTGAAGAGAGTAAATCCGACAGTTACCAGGCAGCAAGTTCAGGCAGTCGTTGCCAATTGTGAGATATGTCAGTCCATTGACCCTGCACCGACAAATTGGCGAAAAGGAGGCCTGAGCGTTGAGAAAGTGTGGCAAAGACTAGGGATGGACAGTACTCATTATGGGGGCCAGCACTACCTGACACTCATAGACTGCGGGCCATCACGTTTTGCTGTCTGGCTCCGGCTGAGGCTCCAGACCAGCGAGAGCATCATCAAACAGCTGGAGGCCGTGTTCTGTGAACGTGTGGCACCTGAAGAATTACTGACTGATAACGACACTGCCTTCCGCAGCAGACTGTTTGCTGATTTTGCAAGAAACTGGTCCGTCCGGCTTTGTTTCTGGTGTGCTCATGTTCTGTCGGACAACGGCGTGGTTGAGAGATGCTATCGCACAGTAAAGGTCATTGCTGCAAGAAAACGCTGTTCTGTGGAGATGCAGTTTACCTGTACAACTTGAGGCCTCAGGATGATCGCACACCGTCAACAGCACCAGTGAGTTTGTTATTCCAATATCCAGTAAGGGTCCGTGGAGTGGATCAGGATTCACTTGAAGAGAGCGAACCAGATATTGATGGCCCTTACCAAGTCAGAGACGAAGTGTGGGTAAAGCCACACAATGCACGTTACCACGAGCGACACAGAAGAGGCATGGTAACAAAAGTAATATCTCACCAGGCCGTAGAAGCCGACAAAGTTCCCCGCCATGTGAAGAACCTGCATCGATGCACCTCCAGAGAAGTAGAAGCTATAACGACGGCCGACGAAACGGACGAGGAGATTTACATTGGAGTAAAAACCTGGACTGCTGACGGGAAAAAAGGGTCATCTGGCACAAGTGACGAGTCGGACCATGATGAACCAGAAGGGACGCTGCCGCGGCGGTCGTCAAGGATCAGAAAAGCTCGCGCATGTACTGTATGTGAATGAGTCGGGGGCAAGGGATGTATTTTATAAGTGTGAATGTGATTTAGGGGGGAGTGTTGTATTGTGTTTTTGTTTATAAGCTCAGAATTACTGACACGACACAAACCTCCCCGTTTTTCACCATACATATTATAATTGTTATTATTGTTATTATTATTATTATTATTATTATTATTATTATTATTATGTTTACAAGTGTCTATGGGTGGTTTTGGTGTAAGGTTGTTTGGATGCACTGCTGTATTGGGATTGTTATACTTGGGTAGTGTTTCGTTTAAAAAAAAAAAAAAAAGGCAAGGATAACGTAGCGGAGGTGAGGTGTGTTCCTGGGGAAGGCAGAAGGGGGCAGTAGTCCTGGAGAGTTCATACCAGTCACCGCCATTGCTGTGCTCTTGTTACTCTTTCGACTAATATATTAAAAAGAAAACTCAACATGTTATCTCACTTTTGCCACATTACTATATCATATGCAGCAGTCAGATCCACAAAAACTGCGCCAATAATTCATGTGGCCTCAAAACCATCCTTGATGTATTGATTGAGGTTCAATATATAACTACAGCATGATCACCTAGTTGGAATCCAGCCTGGTCTGGTGATAGTTGTTGTTCCACTGTAGGGCATATGCGGGCCATTATCATTAGATCATTTAATTTGTAGAGAATGCATATGAGGGAAATGGTATGGTACCTTTTCTGCTCTCTAGATCTTTTCCAGTTTTAGTAGGGCTCTTCTCCATATTTTCGAGATATTTGAATTTAATTTGTTTCATAGTATTTAAAGAGAGCACATATCCATGATCAGGTTCTGGCACCGAAGTGTTGTATTATTTATGTTATGATTCGGTCAAGTCCAGATGTTTTGCCAGGTTTTAGGTAATTCATGGCTTCTGGAGTTCTTCCATGGTGAACAGATTGAATTGTTTATCACTTTCCTGCTTGATGCAATTGAGGTATCCTCGTTCTCTATTGAGTAGTTTTCCATTGCATAAATTAGTTGGTTTGCCACTTTATCCAATGTCACAGAGGTCACTTTTGTTCGAGTGTTTTCTTCAGTGTTCAGTTTTTTATAGTAGTCCATGCCTTCTTGCTATTATGAGTCATGTCTATATTGCATATCGGACCTTCGTTCTAGTCTTCCATTTGCAACAGAAGCTATTAGGGTCTCACCTATGTTGATAGTATTTTTAGTGAATGGGTCTGTATTAAATGCATGTACATACTCCTCATATAGGTCTTTACTCAGATCTCTTACACAAGGGATGAAGGTCTTTATCATCCTCTTGGGATATGTTTACTGGAAAACTCCCACACAAGCCTTTGCAAGTTTCCATAGTTCTTTGCTCTTGCTTCAGTGGTGGAGAATGGAGATCCTGGAATCGAGCTCAAGTATGAAGTCTTCCCTTTCTGCCTTTCGAAAATTATATCGGGGGGCTGATTTTGAGTCATGAGGCTCGATAACTGGTTTAATATCCAAAGTGATTGGTCTATGCTGTGATTTGGGGTAGGGTTGTTAACAGTTTTGTCAAAGTTAGTTTTGAGGCGAGAGGACACAAACACCAGGTCAGGGTTATATCCTCTTCTCCATGTAGCACTCATAAAGGATGGTTTATCTTTTGCATTGTGTACGAATGCCCTATTGTTGTCCAGAACCAACTCCTCAACGGCCTCACCATCATCATTATATTGGTTATAGACCCCTATGGTGTTATGACAATAGTAATTATAGTTTTATTTCTTAGACTGAAACAATTTATGCCACCTTAATGGTGTTGGTGGGGTCATATATACTGGCATAATGATGGTGTGTGTCACTTGTACTTCCAGTATTTTCATCCTTTCGGTTGAAAGATCTTTGTTATTCAAGGTCATCGATATATATCACACATGAATAGCACTTCCGTGAACAAGGCTAGCATGGGAGACCACCAGGTGCTTGCCTGGGATTTTACGTGGTGCCGAGTTCTTATGTGTCTCCTGGAGACACAGTATGTCAACTCTGATGCTGGATAGGATTTCTGTTTTTGTTAGTGTTGCCGTTTAGCCTTGGCTTCTCTGCTCGGTCGGAATCTCCCTGGCTTGAGTGGTTACCACATTGCCATATTTTCCAGACCTGTCGGCTTGAGTGCCACTAGCTCTAGATGTGAGTAGGCTATGGGTCTCTCCCTCCTTTATTAGAATAGAGCGTTCTCCTTGCCGCCTTAGCTGTCGCCTTAAACTGGTCGGCTAATTCATTCAGCATTGAAGCTTGCATATTTGGGGCCGAAGATTTATCCTTTAACCACCCCTCTTTTTTATTACTGTGCGTGATATAGAAATAGGTGTCCCCTATACAGGGGATTAACAAGGTTGAGGGTTCTTTGCAAGCACACACGGGAAGGCTCTTTACTGGGATTTTGGTGCTAAAGTGTCCACTTTCTGGAAGGAAGACGAAAGACTATGAAAATACAGAAGTAGGAAGATTATGTCTATTTGATGTATTTGTTGATATTTATAGTTGGGGGATGAAAATTTTTCCTGAGTTTATAGAAGAACCAGGACATGTGTTACTGGTTATAGGAACGGACATGTGCAAGAACACGATAGAATTTGCACATACATACATACATATATACATACATACATACATATAGCTTAAGCAACTAACGGAAAATGTTAGTAAGACAAAAACACTAACTCCAGTTAAGTTTTTCACTTGCCTAGGTGGTTTTATTCATATCTTATGCTCATCACGTGTCTGCATTCTTGGATTTTTGCAAGTACTTACATACATAATTCAAACCATGATGGCGCCTCATGTTTACATTAAACATGCAATTCAGTGCCATTTTAATCGATACAACTCATCAATAACGTTAATGTATACAGAACGAAGAAATTTATACTTACGTATAAAAAGGTAGTCTGGCTCCATCTTTATACCAGAGAACTAGGTTAGGGGTATCGCCAAGGTGACTTCGTGCCACCATGCAGGGTAAGCGCGTGATCATACCTTCCACTCCTTGAACCGAGCTTTGTGGCCCTGGGAAAATAAAGGCAAGAGAGATCCTTATTTTTTTGTGTGGGATTTTCAAAAAGGAGAGGACAATTTGTAGGTGAATGATAAGTGAATATAACAGTTGAAATATAGGACACGTTTTTGCAATGTGAGTACACTGTTAAAATTTTGCATTGAAAAAACGGTAAATGTCTGGCAACATTTATTCCCTGACTTTTACCGTTTTAAAAACAGATATATTGGCGTAAAGGAGTTATATTATGGTCACCAACCCGTAAAATATAATAACAGAGTATGGTAAAATGGCGGTCGCCTGTATTTCACGGACATACGACTGAGAACAGTATATTTTTTACGGAGAATTTCCGATTAAAATTAAATTTTTTTTTCGTAACAGTATAGGTAACAATACCTAAAATCTCACACAACCCACTTCAATTTGCTTTTGAATAACAAATAACTCGAATAACACTAGCTAATGATATATATTGGTATATGCATAGGCAGTAGTCTTTGCACAGAAATATTCATAAGTAAAATTATGTGAGCTTTATTTTTAACAAATCATAACTCGACTTTGTACGATATTACAAATGTGGTAGTTTCTACTTTTTTTCTAAATTAGTGACCAATTGTTCACATACAAAACATGTAGCTGTATTTGAAAAATAAGCTTTAATCCTAAGTGCAGCAAAATTAACTATGACCTATATCACTATCCAGAAAACAATATTCCAAAATAAACTGACTCCATTTAAAGTTAGTTCCAACAGAAATTCGTACTCAAATCTCAGGAATAATATTTCGACCAAGATTTTTTCCACTGTGGTATTAGCCTCCAACTATCCAATTCTTAATAAATTTTCTCCTTCAATAGTACTTCCTAGGACAGTCTTTCACATAAGCTAAATAATGGAATATTTCAGCTGTTATGTAAAATAACTTCTAACTTATTTAAGTCAGTATAAATCAGGAACGATATAATGTAAGCCAAAATGTTAATGTGAAATTATATGTCTATGTTATCTGGTGAAAAAATTGCTTTCTAGATCAATGATTTAGGTTCCATTTTATTTGCTTCTCAAAATTGAATGATTTGAAATGAAATGCAATTTATTGAAATTATCACGAGTTTAAATATCTGTATATACATTTATACACACACACACACACACACACACACACACACACACATATATATATATATATATATATATATATATATATATATATATATATATATATATATATATATATATATATATATATATATATATATATAATGTGTGTGCAAACACAATTTTATTGTTAGACTTACAAATAAAATCTAATTACAAGATATTCGCATAGCTTCAAAACTTACAATAGATCAAGTAAGCTATTCTAAGCCACATACGATGAACACGGAAAATCTCATCTCTTCTTACTCGAGCTCTCACATCATTCTCGCATGACCTCTAATTTGGCCATCTCATTCTTTAAGTCCCTGTTTGATAAGGGACTGACAGCTAGCACGATAACCACGGTTAAGTCGGCTCTAAAGAAGATCTTCCTCGTGGGTTTCAATATTGATCTGTCGGATTCCTATTTTTCATCTATTCCGAAGGCATGCGCTAGGCTCAGAACTTCGGTACGACCACTAAAGGTCTCTTGGTCTCTGAACGACGTATTAAAACTAGCTTCGGACACGGATAATGAATCCTGCCCCTACATCACTCTTCTTCCGAAGACCTTATTTTTAACGGCTTTGGCTTCAGGTGCTAGAATCTCAGAATTAGCAGCTCTTTCACGTAATTCCGAAAATATGGATTTCCTCCCGTCAGGCGAAGTTCTACTTTCCCCAGACAGAGCTTTTCTAGCTAAAAACGAGGACCCTCAAAATAGGTGGTCTCCTTGGAAGATTATTCCTCTTCCCCAGGATACTTCTCTGTGTCCCATCACTACACTAAAGGCTTTCTTAGCCAGGACCGCCAACCGCTCGTCTGGACCCTTGTTTCTCAGAGAACAGGGAGGTACTATTTCCATTCAAGGCATCAGACAACAAATCCTTTACTTTATTAAGGAGGCTAACCCGGAGTCATTTCCTCATGCTCATGATATTCGTTCGGTAGCAACCTCCATCAATTATTTTCAGAATATGAAGTTTGATGACCTGAAGAAGTATACGGGTTGGAAATCTCCTATGGTTTTCAGACGGCACTATTTAAAGAACCTACAGGCCCTCAAATTCCCCACAGTTGCAGTTGGGAGTCTTATCTCCCCCCAATAATCTCTCCATTCTTCCTTTTCCTCCATCTCTCTCCTTCTCCCTCTTGCCTGCCACTCCTGCCACTTCGCCGCTCTCATGGGTGGGTCGTTTAGCCCTAGAATTATGTTACCATTTCTTTTTACCCTGGTTATTACCTATTAGTATGATTAACCTTGCCTTATTTCATTTCATGTTAATGTTCTTTAGCCATGTAAGGATTGATTTTGTGTTGTGATTGATTCAAGGGATGATTCCTTGCTTCTCTTTTTTTGTTACTCCATCTTTGGGATTCCCGTTTGAGCTAATGTGTTTTATTTTTAGTTTGACTACCTTAATATAGTATTTTGTCCTTGGTACATGGTGTTTGACTTTATCCCTTTTATTTGATACTTTTTTTGGGCTTTGAAGGCATTCTCTGGTACATTTTCACCGGGCGTCACAGGTCGACCCAGAAAAGGGATTTTGACAAAGGAGAAATCTATTTCTGGGGAGATACCTGTGACGCCAGGTGAAACCCATCCCTTACGTTGACAAACCCTTTCTCATTTCCAAGCCATAGTTCTTGCAGAAGGATGTAGTCTAGGTGGCGCTGGCGTCGGGCGTCGGTAGGATAGTCCAGGTAAAGTAGATAGGGCCTCTGTTACGGCCCTCCCCTTTGATGAGGGAATTACCTAAATGGGAGACAGCCTGTGAATAGTGGGTTTCACACGCCCCTGCTTTATAAACGACGCCCACAGGGTGTTCGCGCGAGGGTAGTAACCTCTGCATTCCATACTTTAATTTCTCTGGTATATTTGGAAGTATTTATATCAGAAAAGTGTAAGGAAGGACTCTTTTCACCGGGCATCACAGGTATCTCCCCAGAAATAGATTTTTCCTTTGTCAAAATCCCTTTTCTTATGATTTTGTTTGTCAGTTCTCACATGAATATATATACTATATGTTTAACCGTAAACAGAAAGGTATATGGTCTTAACCCAATTATCACTGTACGTGACATATTTGTGATACACAAACACACTCACACACACACACACACACACACACACATATATATATATATATATATATATATATATATATATATATATATATATATATATATATATATATATATATATACATATATATATATATATATATATATATATATATATATATATATATATATATATATATATTTATATATATATATATATATATATATATATATATATATATATATATATATATATATATATATATATATATATATATATATATATATATATATATATATATATATACAGTATATACATAGA
>NC_090736.1:21954893-21964893 GCF_036898095.1 Palaemon carinicauda | reverse complement strand
TCAGAGAGTTTATGCCTCAACTGAAAAGGAGTACAATTTAACCATAAAAGAAACACTTTCTGGTACAACTCAGGAACATAAATGGTGGTCTACCCTTAAATCTGCACTCTTTGGTGTAGATGCAACAGTTCCTCCTTTACTTAAACCAGATGGCTCAGTCACTCACTGTCCAAAGGAAAAGGCAACCCTTTTGGCTGATGTTTTTGACAGTAAACAGAGTAATGAAAAACTTGAACTTCCTCATTCCTGTTTTCCTGAGGCTAAACTAACTAGTTTAGCTTTTCGATCTCGTGAGATTAAAGCTCTGTTGATGGACCTAGATGCTTATGGAGGTGTAGACCCAAATGGTATTTTTCCTTTGTTCTTTATAAAGACAGCAGATTTCTTAGCTCCAAAGTTATCTGTTATTTTGCGCAAGTTAGCAAGAAGAGGAGCTTTTAGCACTAGTTGGAGAATTGGTAATGTTACTCCTCTATGTAAATGTGTTTGTGGTAGCTCAAGTCCCACTGATTACCGCCCAATTTCCATAACTCCCATATTATCTAAAGTTTTTGAACGTCTTCTGGCAAAACGTCTTAATAGGTTTGCTGAAGGTAATCATCTACTCCCTAGTTTGCAATTTGGTTTTCGTAAAGGCCTTGGAGCATGTGATGCCCTCCTTACAATCTCCAATGCTGTACAGAAATCCCTTGATTGTGGTCGGGAAGTTCGTATGATTGGCCTTGATTTTAATGCTGCCTTTGACCGTGTTAATCATGAGGCCCTAGTTTTCAAACTGAAACAGTTGGGAGTGGGTGGGTCGTTTCTTAGCATTATTACTGATTTTTTAAGTAATAGATCTCAAAGAGTTGTTGTTGATGGGCACCATAGTGATTATAGGAATATGATATCCGGTGTTCCACAGGGTAGTGTTCTTGGCCCATTACTTTTCATACTATATACACATGACATGTGGTTTGGCCTAGAAAACAAGCTTGTTGCATATGCAGATGATGCTACTCTCTTTGCATCAATTCCATCCCCTGAATGTAGATCTAGGGTTGGTGAATCCCTTAATAGAGATTTAGCTAGAATTAGTGCATGGTGCAAATTATGGGGTATGAAGTTGAATCCTAACAAAACTCAAAGTATGATTGTAAGTAGGTCAAGGACGGTGGTTCCTCAACATCCGGATCTCAGTATTGATAATGTTTCTTTAAATATGTATGACTCTTTCAAAATTTTAGGTGTGATTCTCGACAGTAAATTTACTTTTGAGAAACATATAAGGTCTGTGTCTTCTTCAATTTCACAAAAAATAGGCTTATTGAGAAAGTCTTTCAAGATTTTCGGTGATCAATCTATTCTGAAGAAGTGTTTTAATTCTTTCATTCTACCTTGTTTTGAGTATTGTTCTCCTGTCTGGTCTTCAGCTGCTGATTCTCATCTTAATTTGTTGGACAGAAACTTACGGTCTATTAAATTTCTTATTCCTGATCTAGATATTAATCTCTGGCACCGTCGTTCAATTAGTTCATTATGTATGTTGCATAAGATTTTTCACAACTCTGACCATCCTTTACATTCAGATCTCCCTGGACAATTCTATCCTGTTCGTAATACTAGGCAGGCAGTTAATTCTAATAGCCAGGCCTTCTCCATCACGAGGCTCAATACTACGCAGTACTCTAGAAGTTTTACTCCAGCTGTGACCAAGTTGTGGAATGATCTTCCTAATCGGGTGGTTGAATCAGTAGAACTTCAAAAGTTCAAAGTTGGAGCAAATGCTTTTTTGTTGACCAGGCGGACATGAGTCTTTTTATAGTTTATATATGACATATTTGTTTTGACGTTGTTGATAGTTTATTATATGACATGTCTGTTTTGACGTTGTTTCTTATTTTAGAATGATTTATTGTTAATTTGTTCTCTTCATTTATTAATTTCCTTATTTCCTTTCCTCACTGGGCTATTTTTCCCTGTTGGAGCCCCTGGGCTTATAGCATCTTGCTTTTCCAACTTAGGTTGTAGCTTGGATAGTAATAATAATAATAATAATAATAATAATATATATATATATATATATATATATATATATATGTATATATATATACTTATATATATATATATATATATATATATATACATATATATATTATATATATATATATATATATATACATATATATATATATATATACATATATATATATATATATATATATATATACATATATATATATATATATATATATATATATATATATATATATATATATATATATATATATATATATATATATATATATATATATATATATATATAATATAAATATATATAATATATATATATATATATAAATATATATATATATATATATATAAATATATATATATATATATATATATATATATATATATATATATATATATATATATATATATATATATATATATATATATATATATATATATATATATATATATATATATATATAAAGTATATACCCACCCACAAACGGAATTGATATAGCAAAAAAAGCGTTGTTGGCCGTTATATTCTCAGCCAACGCTTGGTAGTATGATCCAATTAAGGTTTCGATGGGAGAAAAATACGGATCTGGAAAACATCAGTTCTGTAAACGTTAGTTCAAGAACGATTGTTGTGATGGTGGATTGGGTCATCCAGTTACATTTTCTCTTTTAATTTTCTTCCGTTTTTTTTTTCTTAAGGACGTTTTGTTCCCAATTGACAGTAGTATTAGGAGTGCCTTTTAAAGGAAAATATATTGTTTATATTCTATATTGTAAATATTCTAAATTGTATTTCGGTATTGTAAATATTGTAAACATTCTATTTTATGTCAGTAATGTTATCTCTGCCATTGAAGTTGGGAGAAGGTTATGCTTTCGCCACTTTTTGTCTGTTTGTGCAGAACTTCCTGGCCACAATTTTACTCATTGAGAAGTGAAAATTTCAGTGATTAATTATGTTGAAAATATGGAAATTTTTCAATTTTGAAAGTCTTTTGGTCAAATGTCAAGGTCAAGGTCGAGTAAAAAGTCGACCGACTCAACCCTATCTCTAACCATGAGTTCGAACATGGTGTCACACAGACTTGAAATACACCTACGGTCTAAAGTTATTCAGGGAAAGGCAAGCTGCTTTCAAGAAATAAGCTGCAATGGTGGAGGTCTGCACACTCAACGTGCTTTTCTAGTCTTAATCTTTTATTATCGAAATCATTCTTTTTTTTTTTTTCTACTCAGTATACACGAATGATTTTGGGGGGAATCATTTCAACTAACCTAATCGTTTTATTGATAAGAATAATCTATTAATCTAAAGGATACTTTCTGAGCGACGTCTTAATTTTCGTAAAACCATTTATGAATTTCAAATAAAATCTATAATGGATTTCTTGAGCACTTACTTCTTTTTCTTCAGATATATCAGAAATTTAATATTCCTCAATTTTCATATTTCGGTAATAAAATATTTGTCACTAATCCTTAACTTTGAAATATGCTAAATAACAGCAAGATATGTAACCTCTTTTTTTTTTTTTTTTTTTAAATAGGCCAACAATATAAAATCAATTAACACCCAGTTATAACTGAGATCTTAAGTTGCTCGCAGTAACAAGAGAAGTATATCTGAAATGTGAAAATGTTCTTTATAATTTTAGAGCTTCATCATTCCTAAGTCAGAATAGTGGAATAATTCCATTATTCTAGAAGTTTTATTCCAGCTGTGACCAAGTTATGGAATGATGTTCGTAATCAGGGTGTCGATTCGGTGGAACTTCCAATGTTCATTTGCAGCGGGTGTTTTTATGCTGAACAGGCTGACAAATATCTTATTTTATAGTTTATATATGAAATTATATTTTAATGTTGTTTCTGTTCTTAAAAGTGTTTTATTCTAACTTTTCTTTTCTTCTCTTGTAGTTTATTTATTTCCTTATTTTCTTTCGTCACTGGGCTATTTTTCTTGTTGGAGTCTTAGGGGTTATAGCATGCTACTTTACCAACTACGGTTGTAGCTTAGCTAATGATAATAATAATAATAATAATAATAATAATAATAATAATAATAATAATAATAATAATAATAATAATTGCATCATTCGTCTTAAAATTAAGTTTTCTAAGCCCTTTTACGCTCGATGAATTGGTCTCGAGTCAGCTTGAGATTGCATTATGCATATCCATTCTAAATTTACTTAATTCTCCATAAATGAGAAATTACTATACCTGATTGGACCCAATATGAAAGGTTTTCAGCTGTCAACATTTACTTGTCTATTTTTTGCATTATTGTTAAACCCTCAAGTGATATAATATCATAATTTTTTATAATTTTAATTTAGCATTGTATGAATGTTGTCGGTGAAAATAACATTAAATGCAGAAATTCTAAGTTTCATCATTTATATCTAATAAAACGCATTTTTCTTCAGCCCATCCGATATAACTTTAGCAGTGTCAAGTACAACTTACAGTATGCTTTGTGTGTGTATGTGTGTATATATGTGTGTCAGGAATTGCAACTGCAATTCTTTTTCACATTGTAAAAAAACACACACATCTCGCAGTACCAAGATAAGATTATAACGACACCATTAATGTTATGCATTAAATACAGATTTATTAATAGATTTACGTATGCTTGAGATGAAAACTAGCCTCGGAAGTCCGAAAATAGAATAAACTATAAGATTCAAAACTTAGCAATATCTGAAGAAAACTCTTAAAATTTTATTTTAATTGCTTTTAATTAAAACTCAGATATACTGTACGAAATCAATACTGATCTATGGATCCTTAGTGTGGAGACTAAATGATGTATAAAAGTATTATTTGTTTATAATGATTACTTGAAACTCGATTGATTGATTAATTTTAAGCTTTCTGGCATCATAACATCGAAGGTCATTGACGCCGAAATTGAAACTCGAAAAAGATTGAATATCTGTTTCTGTCATTCATATATCTTATTAAATATCTAAGTATAATATACATGTGTGTATATATATATATATATATATATATATATATATATATATATATATATGCGTGAAATTCGCAGAAAAACGTAATGCTCAGATGAAAAACAAAACAGAAATGACACTACTGTATAAAGTGAATTCTGGACCTCAGAACTCTTGAGGAAGTAAGACGAAACTAGTCAGGATTCACTTTATATTTCTGTTTTCCCTCTATTTTTTGCACACACATTATATATATATATATATATATATATATATATATATATATATATATATATATATATATATATAAATACTGTATATATGCGCGTGTGTGCGCGCGTGCGGGAATGCATGCTATGTCCGTAAGCCATTTTCTTTAATTAGTTTTTGATAGGCTTGTATCTGTTCATTTGTTTGTATGTCTGTCTGTGTGTTTGTGATTCGCATAGCTCAAAACATATTAGACTGAATCTCATGAAATTTGGTTGGACGATCAGTCATGATGCAAGGACAATTTGATTACATTTTGTCAAGGCAGAGGTCACGAAAAGGTAGAAACGTCTTTTTGCCATATCGTGGCCAATTCTCATCCCATTTGCATGAAACTGGTGCCAAGTGTGCATAATTCAACTGTCTATCTTAGGATATAAATGATATATCGGTGTTATCACCCTTGTTAGAGATTAGGATCAAAGGTCAATTGGGTCAATGAACTTGCAGAAAGTGGGGGTTTTGTCATTAAGCAGCCATTGTTATCGACTTGGCGGTGACGAAGGTATGCGCTCTACTGAGTGTCCATTCGTGTTGTAAGCGTTCTAGAAAGGAACAAAGGAATAGTTGCTCCAAATTTCTTTCCTAAACCCATCGATATGAGATTTAATCCCCAGTACAGAATAGCTTCAACTTTATTCGATATCCGAAGACTAAATATCAACTCATCAATGATGTATCGATTAATCACTCAAAGCAAACGACAGGAATGACGTTATCTCTCTCTCTCTCTCTCTCTCTCTCTCTCTCTCTCTCTCTCTCTCTCTCTACGACCTCAGTGGTTTAGGATCTGGAGATATTGTCTTGATAAGCTCCTCAGAAGGACCAGACCAATAATGAGGAGAGTTATGCAATAGAAATGCAACATTTGAAAAAGAACAATCAAGAGCATGAAGAGGTAAGCTTTGAGTAGACTTATAACTCCTTCGTGGCAAAGGCGCTGTTCAAGTAGTGTGGGGAGAGTTGGCTGAATCAGACAATTATTGTTCAGTTTTTTTAATAGGATTCTGGTAAAAACTTATTCAATCTGGCATTACATGACTTTTCCGGTTCCCTAAAGTCACGTCTCACTTATTTAATTTCCTTCTAAGTCAAATGAACAAGTTAGAAAGGTATTCATAGTACCAGGATGCAACTTTTTAATGACAAAGTACACTGCAGATCGGGAACATCTTGTCAGGAACAGTCATCATCATCGTCACCTTCTACGCTTATGGACGCAAAGGGCCTCCGTTAGACTTCGCCAGTCGTCTCTATCTTGAGTTTTTAAATTAATACTTCTCCACTCATTATCTCCTATTCCACGCTTCATAGTCTTCAGTCATGTAGGCCTAGGTCTTATAGCTCTTCTAGTGCCTTGTGGAACCCAGTTAAATGCCTGGTGAACTAATCTCTCTTAGTAATACTAAAAGAGAAAACTCAGGTAAATCAATCTCTCTTAGTAATACTAAAAAAAAAAAATCCAGGTGAACTAATCTCTCTTAGTAATACTAAACATACTCAGGTGAACAAATCTCTCTTAGTAACACTAAAAATACTCTTATATCGGGGATAGATAACCCGTATTATACTTAAATAAAAAAAAGTAACAAGCAGCAAATTTCATCGACAAACCTTCACCGAGCATAAGCAACACGCAGACGAACAAATCCACCGACAGCCTTAAAAGCAGTTTTTCCCTCATTGCGCACGCCGTGGCACGCGAACCAGACACAGCAAACACACTTGAGCACGGATAAAAAGATCCATTGAAATCCTTTTCGCGCAAAGGAGACACAGAAACGTGCCGTGGCGAGGGGGTGGGGGGGGGGGGGGGATAGGCCAGAGTTCCGTGACTCTCTCCATTGTCTAAAATTACAATATTTTCCAGATATTTCTCATCGAATCCCAGGATTATTGTTGTTAGCGGTTTAGGAAATGTCCAGTTTTGCACGCGCAAAGGTCGATGCATGCGCGACAGGTGTGGTAAAAATTGATATATTTCACCTATTTAGCATTATTATTATTATTATTATTATTATTATTATTACTATTATTGTTGTTGTTGTTGTCAAACATACACTCCCGCGGAACTATCCAAATGACATCACCCTTTGTCACTATGGAGTTGAATGTATAAAAAAAAAAAAAAAAAAAAAAAAAAAAAAAAAAAAAAAAAAAAAAAAAAAAATGCATTTGATTAATAGCAAGCCAGTACCTGTACCAAGAATTTGTTGCTCTTTCCAACGCAATAATCCTGGTAATCTTCTACACCACATTGAACGATCTAGAAAAGTTAAAAACCATTATTTGATCACCAATTGCTTAACTAACATAGATTTATCTTCACATGTGAAAACTGTATTACTTTCCTAATCCTTTGACAATATTGCAATTCGAAACATTGGGTTTCTGTTTCTATTGAAAATTTATTATTATTATTATTATTATTATTATTATTATTATTATTATTATTATTATTATTATTAATATAATAATAATAATAATAATAATAATAATAATAATAATAATAATAATAATAATAATAATAATAATAATAATTCTTATTATTATCATTCTTATTAATATTACTATTATTATTATTATTATCATTATTATTATTATCACTATCATAAAACACACCCTTATGCCTGTATCTAAAGTATTTATTCATCCCAATGCACATCTATTTTATATTTCATTTGTCAAAACGTGATAGTTTCCAGCAAGATATCATCACTCCAGGATTATTAATATTTCTATTATTGTTATCATCCCCTGATAAATGTATTCGCTGAGAGAGAGAGAGAGAGAGAGAGAGAGAGAGAGAGAGAGAGAGAGAGAGAAGGCCATCTGTTTATTGCAACTATCTGAAAGAGAAACTGTCACAAGACTGGGGGAATATTAAACGTGCTTAAGAAGTAAATGGTGGAGCAGAAATTCTGCTTAATATTACAACATTACATTCGCTCACGAGAGAGCTGCTATTTCCAGCCAGGGAGAACCGTCTGATTATTTCCCATGAAAAGTCTTTCTTATTCATTATCATTATTATTGATTTTATGAATACGTAAATGAATACGCTGAACAAATAGCAATAAATTTGGATATTCCAGTTGTTTAAAGGCCGCTCATGAATGGCTGGGGCAAGAGACAGTGATACTGCCCTAGAAAAATGACCATGCAGTATATACTATAATCAACGTCCAAGCCCCCTCCCCACCCAAACTAGGACCAAGGAGGGCCAGGCAATGGCTGCTGATGACCTAGCAGAAAGATCTATAGGCTCCCCAAAACCACCAATCTTTGGTTCACAAGGATGGTGAGGCTACAGCGACCAAAGGAATTAACGAGCTTGAACGGGATTCTATCCAGAGTCTGGCATTCACCAATCAGGGACGTGACCGCATCGGACACCACAACATAATTTCTTTTATTTGTGCCTTGATTAATGATGATGCTTTGCAAAGGACTTAGATTATTGATATGTTACAGCAAATGTAGAAATAAAGAGACAAATATAAAATAAAAGATTATACAAGGTTAGGTATTTGTTTAGATAAGATGCTGTGTTATAGATATATATTTGTGCTCACAAAATAGCATTTTACTTTTAACGCGTTGGTAAACTGAAAAAATATATGGCAAGCATTGGAATATATAATAACGTATAGATATATTTCGAAAAGTTAATTAATTCATGCAAACACACACATGTACATATTCAGAATTCTATAATCCCTTACCACACTGCGAACCTATCTTCAAGGGGAAAAGGAGTATAAGGTAAAAACCCTTTCAATTAAATATATGTGTATGTATGTATGTAAGGAAGGCCGGCGCAAGAATTGAAGAGACAGTGAAAGATGGAAATGGAAGGTTGTTAAAAGGAGAGGAGGCAAGGAAAAGGTGGGCGGAATATTTTGTAAGTTTGCTGAATGTTGAGGATGATAGGGAGGCAGATATAATTGCTGTTCCAGGTGTTGAGGTGCCAGTGATGGGAGATGAGAATGAGAGAGAGATTACAATAGAGGAAGTGAGGAGAGCACTAGATGAAACGAGAGTAGGAAAAGCATCTGGTATGGATGGTGTGAAAGCTGAGATGTTGAAGGAAGGGGGTGTGACTGCACTTGAATGGTTGGTGAGATTGTTTAATGTGTGTTTTGTGTTGTCAATGGTACCAGTAGATTGGGTCTGTGCATGTATTGTACCACTATATAAGGGTAAGGGAGATGTGCATGAGTGTTGTAATTCAAGAGGTATTAGTTTGTTGAGTGTAGTTGGAAAAGTGTATGGTAGAGTACTGATTAATAGGATTAAGGATAAAACAGAGAATGCAATCTTGGAAGTACAGGGTGGTTTTAGAAGAGGTAGGGGTTGTATGAATCAGATTTTTACAGTTAGGCAGATATGCGAGAAATATTTAGCAAAAGGTAAGGAGGTGTATGTTGCGTTTATGGATCTGGAGAAAGCATATGAGAGAGTTGATAGGGAAGCAATGTGGAATGTGGTGAGGGTATATGAAGTTGGTGGAAGGTTGTTGCAAGCAGTGAAAAGTTTCTACAATGGTAGTAAAGCTTGTGTTAGAATAGGAAATGAAGTGAGTGATTGGTTTCCGGTGAGAGTGGGGCTGAGACAGGGATGTGTGATGTCGCCACGGTTGTTTAACTTGTATGTTGATGGAGTGGTGAGAGAGGTGAATGCTCGAGTGCTTGGACGAGGATTAAAACTGGTAGGCGAGAATGATCATGAATGGGAGGTAAATCAGTTGTTGTTTG
>NC_090736.1:21942393-21949893 GCF_036898095.1 Palaemon carinicauda | reverse complement strand
GCCCATCCACCAGACACCCATTCACCTTCTTCCATCTGCTCTGAAACCCATAACAGTCAAGAATGGCTAACAGGATTTGGAATTGCCCCCGTGGTTGCAAACCTGCATTTTTCTTACGACTTGCAACTTTATACAGTCATGAGAAAGCCTTTGGCCATATCTATTATAGCCTGAACAGGTAATTATTCAGTTTCTAGTTTAAATCTAATGTTTATGGTCTGATTTGTATTTAGCGTAACATGATTATAATACTTGTAATGTCATTCAGGCTTTTGAACATTTCCATTAACTATTCACTATGCCACCAGAGAGAGAGAGAGAGAGAGAGAGAGAGAGAGAGAGAGAGAGAGAGAGAGAGAGAGAGATTGTATGTAAACAGTCTTTATATAACTTTTTTTGTTAAAATAAGATTTTTATGCTAAAATCTCCATCAGACCAACGGATCATCCGATATAATTTTTCTTTCTTCTTCTTAGGCCGTACGAACGTGCTGGCTATGTTTTGGGCATGACTGCATTTTGTAAATAAATCATGAATAGTTTTAGGAGTTTTATTTGTACATCTAATCATTCTAATGGGAATCTATAGAAGTAAAGTGAACATAATTCATTTATCCTTTAAAATATTTACTACATGTAGCAAAACAAATAGTAGTAAAGATGATAATGCAATGAAGGAATGATACCATACTTTATCTTTAGCTTCAACGTCGGCAATAACATACCCAGTTGCCATAATTTGTCAGCTTAATGAAATAACCTATCATCTAATGTTAAACTTAATTTCTGAGGAGGCCATGGCTTATTGCACAGTGAAAAAACATGACAAAGACTTTATGAATGGTGGAACAATACATAGATGTGGGTGGGGTATCAGTGCTGGCGTAGTAATACTACTGTAGCAGTACTGCCGCAACAGTAGTATGCATGAATTAAACGTTTAGGCCAACTGCTGGGATCATTGAGGATCATTTAGCACTTCTTACAACTACTCGAGAAATGAGTTTTTATAGCCAGAATTTGAATTTTCTGATCCAACAATGCCCATGATAGCCTTCAGTGTTATCCTGATTCATAACGAGGCCAAAGTGGGTGGAATCTCATGAAGTCATCATTCTGACGATAATTATTGGTGAAGGTTTAAAGCGAAAATACGGTACCGGTTATCTTTTTTTTTTTTTACAGTAAATAGGTATGTAGATAGACAATGAATAAAAATTGCTTGACATTGGATATAGCAGTTATCAAATCAAGCTGGTCTACTACGTTTTTGAAAATTACCAACTATTCCATACACTTTGTCAATCTGATTGTGACCTATAAAGTAGACTGTAATTTCTTAGGAAACTTATTTTGGGAGTTAGACAAATAATCAAAGTGTTTTTGTATTTATTAACATATTTTGTTCGTTTGTTCATTATGACAATTCTCAGTGGAGAGGTTTTAGAGTTCATAAAGGTGTACTGCCTTGCTTTTATTTACACTTTTGTGTTATTGTTGGCAGAGGTATAGCCTTCGTTACGTATAACCAATCATCGATCGAGAAAGAGAGAAGAAATGCCGTCATAAGTTACGTAACGAGTGCGTTCGAAATCTTTTCTCTGAGTAAGTTGGCCCGTCTTCAAAAATCGTCACTTTTACTTAATAAAGTACCAAATTTATTCAACCTACGTAATGCAGAATATAGTCAAAATTTATGTGTAGATATAATGTGCATTCTGAATAAGCGTTATATTTATGACATTCATAAAAAAACCGTGTTACAGGGGCCCTGAATCTCATAGTAGGCAAGTGAAAAACTTAACTGGAGTTAGTGTTTTTGTCTTACTAACATTTTTCTTTATTTGCTTCAGCAATATGTATGTATGTATGTATGTATGTATGTATGTATGTATGTATGTATGTATGTATGTGGAACTTCTATCATGTTCTTGCACATGTCCGTTCCTATAGCCAGTAACACATGTTCTTGTTCTTCTATAAACTCTGGAAAAATTTTCAGCCCCCAACTATTAATATCAACAAGTACATGAAATAGACATAATCTTCTTACTTCTGTATTTTCATAGTTTTTCGTCTTCCTTCCAGAAAGTGGACACCTTAGCACCAAAATCCCAGTAAAGAACCTCCCCGTGTGTGCTTGTAAAGAACCCTCAACCTTGTTAAACCCCTGAATAGGAGACACCAATTTCTATATCACGTACAGTAATAAAAAGAGGGGTTGCAAAAGGATAAATCTTCGGGCCCAAATATGCAAGCTTCAATGCTGAATGAATTTGCTGACCAGTTTAAGGTGGCAAGGAGAACGCTCTATTCTAATAAAGTAGGGGTAGACCATTAGCTTACTCACATCTAGAGCTAGTGGTACTCAAACCGACAGGTCTGAAAAATATGGCAATGTGGTAACCACTCAAGCCAGGGAGATTCCGACCGAGCAGAGGAGCCAAGGCTCCACGGCAACATTAACGAAAACAGAAATCCTATCCAGCCTCAGAGTTGACATACTGTGTCTCCAGGAGACACATAAGAACTCGGCACCAAGTAAAATCCCAGGCATGCACCTGGTGGTCTCCCATGCTAGCCTTGTTCACGGAAGTGCTATTTATGTGTGATATATATCGATGATCTTGAACAACAAAGATCTTTCAACTGAAAGGATGGAAATACTTGAAGTACAAATGATACACACCATCATTATGCCAGTATATATGACCCCACCAACACCATTTAGGTGGCACAAATTGTTTCAAATCAAGAAATAAGGCTATAATTACTACTGTCATAACACCATAGGGGGGCTATACCCAAAATAATGATGATGGTGAGGCCTTTGAGAAATGGGTTCTAGACAACAATCGGGCATTCATACACAATGCAAAAGATGAATCATCCTTTATGAGTGCTACACGGAGAAGAGGATATAACCCTGACCTGGTGTTTGCGTCTTCTCGCTTCCAAAGTAACTTTGACAAAACTGTTAGCGACCCTACCCCAAAATCATAGCAAAGACCAGTCACTTTGAATATTAAACCAGTTATTGGGCCCCATGACTCAAAATCAGCCCCCAGATCTAATTTGCAAAAGGCAGAAAGGGAAGACTTCATACCTGAGCTCGATTCCAGGATCTCAATTCTCCACCACTGAAGCACGAGCAAAGAACTATGGAAACTTCCAAAAGCTTGTGTGGGAGTTTTCCAGTAAACATATCCCAAGAGGATGCATAAAGACCTTCATCCCTTGTGTAAGAGATCTGAGTAAAGACCTATATGAGGAGTATGTACAAGCATTTAATACAGCCCCATTCACTAAAAATACTATCAACATAGGTGAGACCCTAATAGCTTCTTTTGCAAATGGAAGACTAGAACGATGGTCCGATATGCAATACAGACATAACTCATAATAGCAAGAAAGCATGGACTACTATAAAAAACTGAACACTGAAGAAAACACTCGAACAACAGTGACCTCTGTGACATTGGATAAAGTGACAAACCAACTAATTTAAGCAATGGAAAACTACCCAATAAAGAACGAGGATACCTCAATTGCATCAAGCGGGAAAATGATAAACAATTCAATCTGTTCACCATGGAAGTATTCCAGAAGCCATGAAATACCTAAAACCTGGCAAAACAGCTGGACTTGACTGAATCACAACATAAATAATACAACACTTTGGTGCCAGAACCTGATCATGGATATGTGCTCGCTTTAAAAACTATAAAACAAATTAAATTCAAATATCTAAAAAATATGAAGAGCCCTAACTGGTAAAGGTCTAGAGAGCAGAAAAAGCTACCATAACATTTCCCTCATATGCACTCTCTACAAATTAAATGAACTAATGATAATGGCTTGCATATGCCCTACAGTGGAACAGCAACTATCACCAGACCAGGCTGGATTCCAACCCGGAATTTTGGCGCAATTCTTGTGGATCTGGCTGCTGCATATGGTATAGTAAATCACATAATACCCCTTAAAGCTGTCCTAAGTTTTTCATACCACAAAGATTGTGATCATACAACCATCGGTCACAAACTGATGTTTCTCTGTTGAAAGGGATGGCAAGAAGAGCAGATATCTTACGCAGAAAAAAAAATGGTCTCCTATAAGGCTTTGTTCTGACTCCATTACTTTTTAACATTCTATACAGATGAACAGCCGGAGTTTGATAACATCCGAAGATTTATATATATTCAGACGATTAAAACTATCGAAAAGAGACTGTCAGCAACTCTTGAACATCTCACAGAGTACTGCAAATGTAACTCACTTAATGCCAATTCTGGAAAGATGCAGGTGTGTATTTCACAAAAATAACCACCAGACAAAAAGGAAATTGAACATCTTCTGGAATATTTAGAGACTTGGGTATGTTGACTCTCTTGTAAACCTATCTGAGAGACACAGTAGACGAAACCCTGTTTTGCAAAAGATATATGAAAACTAAAGGTAAAAGTTGCCATGAGAAACAATCTAATAAGGAAACTTGATAACGCCAACTGGGGAATAGATCCAAAAACACTGAAAACTACAGCCCCAGCGCTTTACTACTTTGTTGCTGAATATTGCTCACCAGCATAGACAAGATCAAGCCACGCTCACAAAATAGATCCTGAGCTTAACAACACATGTAGAATGATAACCGGTGCCTTGAAACCAGCACCACTTCCCACACACTATAGATTGGCGGGCATTGCACCATCACCCATCCACAGAAACATCCATACTAAGACAGATACGTAGTCAAGAAAATGATACAAGACACTCCCTCTTTGTCCATAGTATCTCGGCAAGAGGACTGAAATCCAGATAGAACTTTGTGACCATTCATAGTTTAGAGCCCGAGCAGTCAGCTCAACATAAGCTCGAAAAGTGGAGTAAATGGGAACACTAAACACCAAACGCTGCCATCCTGAGCCCAAATGAACTCCTCAGTGGAGCAACCCTCACAAGAAAAGACTGGGTAATATTAAACAGAGCAAGAACCGGAGTGGGTATGACAGACCAACACATAAATGGGGACTGTTATCCACTAGTGGGTGCCAGAGTGGGTATCCAATGCAAACAATACAACACATAATTCATAAATGTGAACTGAAACCAACCTGTATAGATCAAGACCTCTTGAGCACCAATGAGGCGGCCAAGCATTGGATTTAGTAATGGTCTAGCAACATATGTTGATGACCTTATGGCTCTTTTCATAAATCTTTGTTCATATGTTTCTCATTTTATGTCTCGTGTTATTTTAGCATCATTATCACGTTATACCTTAGAAGCCTTCGTTCTCTGAATCATTCTGTTCTATTTCTTTTCCCTTACAGGACAATCTGCCTTTAAAAACTGTCCATCTGGCAATCTCTTCATCTGTGCTTTTCAGGTCTCCTACCTACAAATGATCCTCATCCCCCTAATACCACGAATTTATCATTTTCAAATATTTTCCCTTATAACTAGAACTATTTCTAAAGCAAATATTGCTTCTTTCATGGTTTTGCTTCTAAAATGGCTGCCTTTGAAATTATGATTTTCTAACAGAATGTGAAAAAAGCATTACAGTGCTCTAAACAATGGCATTTACCGAAGATTTAAAATCCTTTTTTATGCATCAATAGTTTTACCCATATACATTTTCCTCTTAATGTCTGAAAGTGTCTAGTCAGTTTTAATATATATCCAGAATAAATTTTTTTTTTAATCCAATAGTGATTTTTTTTAAATTCTACTATACGTATGGTCTCTCTCTCTCTCTCTCTCTCTCTCTCTCTCTCTCTCTCTCTCTCTCTCTCTCTCTCTCTCTCTCTCTCTCTCTCTCCATCTGGAATCAATTACGATTCTTTCTTACTTTTTTATCTATTCTACATAATACAACTTAGTTTTTATACAACGTTCACCTCATTTCATTTAGATTATATAATCAATAGTCAACACACAAAATGTTAACTAGATTTTTTATATCCTTTGCCCTATGAAATCCCAAATTTTATTTTTCTAAGACTGATTCCAGTTTGATCTAAACACATCAGTAACATTTGGGGATATCTAGTGACACCAATCAGACAGGCAGACAGACGTTTCTCCTGGAATACTTTAGATCAGTGGGTGTGTGTCTCTATGAGAATAACAGTTAAGCAATGCAATAAAACGGAAATTTATATCACAACCAAAGTTTTAATCAAACTCAAAAGCAAATATATATATATATATATATATATATATATATATATATATATATATATATATATATATATATATATATATATATATATATATATATATATATATATATATATATATATATATATATATAACCATTCTTACTCACCCAAATGTTAATGATATGCAGATATCATTTATTAGTAAAATTAAATAACAAAGATTTCCTGTTTTATTGCATCAAGAATAGAGCTGAATTAACAAAGGCACCGTAAATAACAAATCAAAGCTGATTTTGATTCGAGGAACTTCGGAGAAGTCCAAAATTAGTATCATTACTAATTGCACCGGTAAGAATAGAATGTCTTCATAACAAATGAGGATAATAAACAAGTCTGGTCATATGTTGTTTGGATATTCAAATTAATATTAACTCAGACTTAAGTGTATATATATATATATATATATATATATATATATATATATATATATATATATATATATATATATATATATATATATATATACATACATATATATATATATATATATATATATATATATATATATATATATATATATATATATATATATATATATATATATATATATATATATATACATATACATATCATATCGTCACTACCAAGTCGAAATAGCGTATTTCAGTTTTTTCACTTTTTCAGGAGAGCCATCTAAAGTTTTTGAGCTAATGTTTCTGTTAACTGCTCGTTTACCTTTAAAGGTAATGAAAATAAATTTGGTACAGAGCTTTTCAAAAGAATATAGTTAGCCTTAAGTGTAATATAATGAAAATTTTTTTACTCCTTCCCATGCTTAGGGGGGGTTGAAATAGATACGCCCTTTCGTCGTTTACGAACATTTCAAAACACTTTAGTTACGCCTACTTGTATCCTTTAATCTGTAACAGAATGATCTTGATTTACAGAATACATCAATTATGCTAAAGATGTGCATCTTTTTCTTAAGAAGATCCCTGTCTTTACCGTTCACATTGTCGCAGAAAGCATTAGTTTGATTACTTCATCATTGAGGCTGATATTTTTATTGGTTTTATAGTTCGTCTGTTAATTCATTCACATCATGGATATTAAACTTATTTTTCTTTTTTTCTTTTTTTTAGAGATATTTTAGAAATGACTTTTGGAAATTATTGCTTGGGTGAACATTTCATGATACTAGAGAATAATGAAAAAAAAAAAATAATAGTTCATACTTTATTGACAATATTTAATAATAAAATATTTCCTTGATGTACACACGATAAAATCTATAAAAGCTGTTTTTACGTTTTTAAGAAAAGATTGTTTTTGGT
>NC_090736.1:21927393-21929893 GCF_036898095.1 Palaemon carinicauda | reverse complement strand
ACATCATGCCTATATACTTTAAAGAATTCTAATTGGGAAACTGTAGGAAACAATATTGAGAGGGAATACCTTAGCAACTTACGATTTGCAGATGACATAGTCGTGTTTAGTGAGTCATGGGAGGAATTAGCCTACAAACGATGATAGAAGATTTGAATAAAGAGAGCAGATATGTAGGACTGAAAATGAATATGAGTAACTTAGTGTATCATGGGAGGAATTACAAAAGAAGATAGAAGACTTGAATAGAGAAAGCACTAATGTAGGACTGAAAATGAATATGAGTGAAACTAAGATAATGTTCAATGAAAATGCAGAATACAAATAAGAGTTATGGACGAACTTCTAGAGATTCTTAATGAATATACGTACTTAGGACAGACAGTAAGTGTTTCCACAGGACAGGAGACCTAAGTTAGAAGATGGGTAAGCGTGGAATGGAGAGCATTTGGTAAACAAAATGAGATTATGAAATGTAAAATGCCACTTTCTCTAATTAGATGGTCCTACCAGTATTAAATTATACATCAGAAACAAGGAGCCTCACTAAAGCCTTAAAAAATTAGCTAGTTATAACTCAAGATACCCATGGAAAGAATAATGATGATAATAACAATAAGAGACAGAAAAGGCGCAACATGGATGAGAGAGCTAAATAAAGTAGAGGAGATTAGAACAACATCTGAGAAAAAGAAATGGATATGGGCAGGAAATATGAAAATGACAGATTGGGTCCCTAGAGATTACACAAGAAGCAGTGGAAAAAAAAGACAATGGATTGATCAATTGAGAAAGTTTGCGGGTAAAGACTGACATAGAAAGCACATAAACAGACGCAAGTGGAAGGACAGGTCTGAGGCCTTTGTTCTGCGGTGGACTAGTAGCGACTGATGATATATTTGTCTATGTATATATATATATATATATATATATATATATATATATATATATATATATATATATATATATATATATATATATATATATATATATATGTGTGTGTGTGTGTGTGTGTGTGTGTGAGGGTGTGTAATCGGTGTCTGTTGGTCTAGTTACAAGTTACTTCTAATATAACCTTATGATAGTTGATGAGTTGCAACAGTTGCTATGAAAGATTTTTTCAAGACTATGCCAATGTGATGCATAATACTTATGACTGACTTTTATTTTTCATTAATCAATTTTCAGAGGTTTTTCAAATGAAACAGGATTAACATTTCTGGAGTTTTTCCTCGTAGAATAATCCTGCAAAACTAGCATGTTAATATTTCCTTTACTGCGAGCGAGAGATAGGATACTCATGAATTAAATAATATGCTTTTTACATAAACCGATTACAAGAGTAAATATTCTTTTAAGTCTTGACTAATTCTTTTCATGGATTTCGGAGTAATATCAATGTGTACTATTGGGAACAAGAATTTTCCAACCAGATTAATGCGAAATTAATTTAATACAAAGCAGTTATTGAGATTTTCATTATTATTATTCTTATCATTATTATTTCCTAAGCTACAACCCTAGTTGGAAAAGATGGATGCTATAAGCCAAAGGGCTCTAAAAGAGAAAATAGCATTGGGAGGAAAGGAAATAAGGAAAAACTAGAAAAAAAAAACAATATTAAAACTAATCTTTTATATACAGACTTGAAAATAACGAGGATTAAAACTTCAAAATAACAAAGAGAAAAAAGATAGAAAAGTGTGTCCGAGTGTACCCGATGCCAGTATCCATTTGTATTCAATTACAATACGTTAAAGCTAAAGCCAAAAGCAACCCAATGGAAACAGCTGTAGTTACATAAAGAAAATTATTCATGAAGTTTGCCATTGATATCAAATATCGAACCTGTACGAATAGGGAGAGGAAAAAAATAGATAAATACCGAAGAGTACTTTTCTATATAAAAAATCAACATAATACAATTAAATTTTAATGCCATACAGTTTTTGTTCATGTCAATTACTTAATAGAAGAATGAAAAAAAAAAATGTATTTGGGTTAGTGAACTATTTGGATGGTATAGTACTCCCGGATTAGAAAATGTTTTCTGGTAATGACTTGACTACTTTCTTAAGTTTGCATTACGTTGAATGACCAATCGAAGTAATTCACACAACATTACATTGCATTATGAGATTTGATGTCGGGATAAAATATTTATTACATAAAGAGTTGTACTGGCTGGTCAAAAAAAAAAAAAAAAAAAAAAAAAAAAAAAAAAAAAAAAATCTCAGATAATGGATGAAACATGTCAAATTAATATGCCATTCCTACTATACTAGTGTGTCACGCAAAAGGAGTCAAGGATTTTTTTAGTTTAATTTCTAAATTTCTTTGTACTGTTGTACAAGCAAAAATAATACAAAAGTATTGATATGCATTACGTCAAATTATATAGAAATTTCTTACGGTGATAAATCATTCCTCTATTCTTGCAATAAAGAGAAATAAAAAGAGAAGAGCCATAGTGTAAAACATGGGATAGGATATGAAATAT
>NC_090736.1:21919893-21922393 GCF_036898095.1 Palaemon carinicauda | reverse complement strand
ACGATCTATGCAATAAGTAATTAGTTGAAATCAATACATTTCTATATCTATCTTTACATGATTTCCATGGCAGAGCCATTCATGAAAAATAAAAATAAAAGACTTTTGTTGTTGTGTTACAAACCTCTGTTAATTGGAGATTTTTCCTTTTTGCAAATCTCAGTATTATGAAAATTTACCTGTTACAAACCTGTATAATTCGGATATCATTGTATTGAAATCGTATCAAAATTTTGAATAATGTCGGTAATAGATAACAATTTATAGTACTCAAAGTGCTTCGCTTTATGGCCAATGTTTTATCACAAAGCAATTAGCATTCTGAATTTAGTTAATAAAAATGCATATATGTACTTTAAATGACAAATTGTAGATAATGACCAATGCAAGTTGATCATTTGATTATATTCTTTTCTTCACGGTCTTTCTGAGTTATATAATATAGGATTTTCCATATTATGCATTCTAATACATTTTTAATACCTCTGTGAGCAGATAGACTTTTCCTTTTATAGCTTTATTATTTGGCTACTGAAGGGCAGTCTGTATTATGATGCAATGAGAGGTCCGAGTTTACAATGATAAATCACTGGTGTTAACTTATATTCATAACAACGTCCAATGTATAATCAATTTGGATTTTACTTACTCGTCAACAATGCCTAGAATAAGTCCATAAAACTGGCCAAAAAGTTTTTGATCAACTTCATGAAACAAAAGGATTATGATGTGCTATCGAAGAGACAGAAATATTGGATAATTGAAAATATTATTGAAATCTATTCGATATGATTAAAAAGAAATACTCTATTTCATTTAATACTTTTTTTTCTACAAAGCTATGGTAAATCTAATATTCTTGTAATATTTCGTTAAGTTGCCCACGCAAAGTAAATACATATCTCGTTTTTAACAAATAATGATGCCTCTTTTGATACTCTAAAATTATCTTACCATATGTTAATTTAAATCAGATTCTATTTAATTGAGAATTTCGTTTATTCCCTAATCTCAAAGTAATTAATAATCCTATTTAATTTCATTATTTTTCCTATTAAAAATATCCATGTCTCACTTGCGGTTATTCAATAATTATATTTAATTTGCGAAATCATTAATCTAATCGAAGCCTCTTCTAACATCCCATGTAGTCATTATTTAGTGCCAATTTTTAAGATCCCATAAAACAATTCATTATATAGTTCCCTAACTTCCAAAATACCATTAGAATAGTCATTATATAGTGCTACATTTCGAGTAAACCATTAGAATAGTCATATTATAGTGCCCCATTTCTAAGATTCTATTATAATAACCATTATATAGAGCCCAATTTCTAAGATCCCATTAGAATAGTCATTATATAGTGACCCAACTCTAAGATCCTATTAGAATAGCCAATATATAGTGCCCCGTTCCCAAGATCCCATTATAATATTCATTATATAGTGTCCCATCTTCTAAGATATCATTAAGTTACTCATTTTATAGTCTCCCATCCTCTAAGATATCATTAGAATATTCATTATATAGTGTCCCATCTTCTAAGATATCCTTAGAATATTCATTATATAGTCTCCTATCTTCTAAGATATCCTTAGAATATTCATTATATAGTTTCCGATCTTCTAAGATATCCTTAGAATATTCATTATACAGTATAGTCTCCCATCTTCTAAGATATCATTAGAATACTCAAATTATAGTCTTTCATCTTCTGAGATATCATTAGATTATTCATTATATAGTCTTCTATCTTCTAAGATATCCTTAAAATATTCATTATATAGTCTCCCATCTTCTAAGATATCCTTAGAATATTCATTATATAGTATTCCATCTTCTAATATATCCTTAGAATATTCATTATATAGTGTCCCGTCTTTTAGGATATCCTTAAAATATTCATTATACAGTTTGCCAACTTCTAAGATATCCTTAGAAAATTCATTATATAGTCTCCCATCTTCTGAGATATCATTAGAATATTCATTATATGGTCTTCTATCTTCTAAAATATCCTTATATTACTCATTATATAGTCTCCCATCCTCTGAGATATCATTAGAAAATTCATTATATAGTGTCCCATTTTCTGAAATATCCCTAGAATATTCATTATATAGCGTCCCATCTTCCAAGATATCCTTAGAATATTCATTATATAGTCTTCCATTTTCTAAGATATCCTTAGAATATTCATTATATAGTCTCCCATCTTTTAAGATATCCTTACAATATATATTATATAGTCTCCCATCTTCTAGGATATCCTTAAAATATTCATTATATGATCTTCCATCTTCTAAGATATCCTTAGAATATTCATTATATAGTCTTCCATATTGTAAGATATCCTTTGAATGTTCATTATAAAGTCTTATATGTTCTAAGATATTCTTAGAATATTCATTATATAGTCTCCCATCTTCAGAGATATATTTAGAATATTCATTATATAGTGTTACATCTTCTAAGATATCCTTAGAATATTCATTAT
>NC_090736.1:21889893-21907393 GCF_036898095.1 Palaemon carinicauda | reverse complement strand
ATTCTAAACCACTTTATAGTTTACGTATTTATTTATTTATTTTTATCATTAACGCATGAAATCTTTATCTAAAGAAAGTATAAAATAAAATCACATTGGATTAACTTATTGGTAAAGCATTTTTTTACATCCTATGAAATCTTATTTTAGAGATAAATACAAAATCTACCTTGATTATAAGTTTCACGAACAGACAAAGGAATTTAGAAAAAATGTGAGATTTGCTAATCAAAGAAAACTGCTAATGGAAACAGAATCCTGGTAAAAACATTTTGGAGTCGCCTTTACATATCATAAGACAAAAAAATCGCCGGCCAACCCTTTTTTATACAAGATATATTTGCAACGAAAATATACCAGTATTGTAAAAGTTAGAGGCTTTTGAGCTGAGCCGATTTTAAAATATTTTGTTTCCAACATGAATAAGTAAAGTAGGCTAATTCTGTTATAGAAATGCCAAATCATATGGAAAAGGCTATTGTGCAGTTATTCACTTTTTCATAAATGAAACATGGAAACGCAGCTACTTTTATACAACTATCATGGCACTCTGGGTTCAAACTTTGTAACTTTTGTCAAATATGTAGATCATATAATTCACTGGACAATTGTATGAGGTAAATTGTCTATAATTTTCTTCGGTAAAATAATATATTACGAAAGCCTTCGCACTTAAAACCTCTAAATATAATTTACTCTTATAATGAAAAGAGATTAGTTTACCAAACTTTCAACTGGACTCCACAAGGCACTAGAAGAATTGGAAGACCAAGGCCTGCATGGCTGAGGACTATGAAGCGTGAAATAAGAGTTGATGAATGGAGAAGTATTGATTTAACGGCTCAAGATAGAGATGACTGGCGAAATCTAACAGAGGCCCTTTGCGTCAATAGGCGTAGGAGATGCTGGTGCAATTGGAATACATGAATATGATTCTTTAGGCAGTTATTATATTGTTTAGTGATGTTAGGTTTTGTTAACACATGCACATGTTTTAAATTTGAAGAATAAAATTATGTGATATTTGTTGCAATGAAAATTTTTTAAAATCTACTTTTCAATATAAAAGCTTGCAAGACGAGACGTTAAAAGCGATGACTTTAATCTACACATAAACATAAACATGGAGTACGTCTATTCAAATTCTGTTTATTATTCATGACCTACTCCAATATAGAAAACTCAAATGAAAAATAATGACAGGAGATAATGGATATAAGCAATTCACTTAAAATCTAAATGTATAACGCTTTCCATTAGTTATTTTAACAAAATAGGATGAAATCAATAAAATATTCGTTTTTATAGTTATATCTAAATGTATATGAAAGAAAATAAATGTTAGAAACGCTCCGGACCAACAAAAATGTTTACTTATTGTGTGTTTTTTTTTTCTAACTTTTTATAGTTTTTACATGGGATATATTTATTAAAGTTTGGAAATAGAAATTATGTTAATAATAAAACTACTTGCAATTCAAAAAAAAAAAAAAAAAAAAAAAAAAAAAAAAATATAAAATCTTCAATTTTTTTTTATTTTTTTCCCTTTTTTTTTGAGGGTATATTATCCTTTGCATTCGAAAAAGTTATGGGGAAAAAAATCTGTTTTTGGGTAATATGGAAAATCTTTTAGTCATCTAATGTTATTATTTACCAATGATATCCCACTGAAATGTTGTGTTTCAGTAAATAGTATTTTTTCCACTTAATTAAACTATAAATCTATACGCTAATTATTCCTGTAAAAATATATTTACGTTTGATTTCTTTTTCATCCGAATTTCTCTACTAATTTCTAAGAAATGGAAAAGGGTCATAATTCTGTTATGTAATTTTCCTATTTTGTCATATATAAGATTTCAGATGAACTTAATAAATACAAATATTGAATTTGGTATTGTTGAAAAAAAAAAAGAACAATCAAGGAAACATGATAAACCTTTATGAATCCAATTACTCTACATTGCAAGGCCTGTCTACTGGTTCAGCTACAACCCTAGCTGGAAAAGCAGGATGCTATAAACCAAAGGGCTTCAACAGGGAAAAATAGCCCAGTAAGGATAGGAAATAAAGAACTATATAAACTACATGAGAAGTAATGAACAATTGATATAAAATATTTTAAGAACAGTAAACACATTTGAAAGAGATATTTCAACTATAAATTATAACAAGAGACTTGGGTGAGCCAGTTCAACATCTGTAATTTGCTGCAAGTTTGAATTTTAGAATCTTCACAAATTCACCTGCCAGATTTGGTCATAGCTGGAATAAACTTCTAGAATACTGTGTAGTATTGAGCCTCATGATTAAGAAGGCATGATTATTATAATTAACTGCCTACCTAGTATTACGAGAAGAATGCAGATTTCCCCATTTATGAAAATGTTATGCAACATGCATGAAGAACTTATTGAACGATGGTGCTAGAGATTAATACCGTTTTCAGAAGAGATTGATCAACAATGATCCTACGAGACTTTCTAAATAAGCAATTTTTTGTGCAATTAAAGAAGAAACAGACCGAATATGTTTCTCAAAAGTAAATATGTTATCAAGAATCACATCTAAAATTTCAAGAGTCGTATAGAGATAAAGAAACATCATTAATACTAAGATCTGGGTGTTGAGGAGCCACTGTCTTAAACTACATGCCCTATAATTTCCCACTTGCATTAATTTCAGCTAGATCTGTGCTAATGGTTTCAAAAGGAGATAGAATTGAAGCAATTTCCATACTCACAATGGTGCTCATTAACAACTCTTTACAAACTATTACTCAAAAAGTCAATAATGATGCTAAGACAAGACCCACCCACTTCCAAGTGTTTGAGTTTGAAAACAAGGGCTTCATGATTAACAAACACTGTCAAAGGCAGCACTAAATTCAAGCCAAATTATACAAACTTCCTGACCACAATTTAGGTATTCCTGTACATCATTTGAGATATAAAGAAGGGCATCCATGTTCAAAGGCCTTTACGAAAGCCAAATTGCAAAAAAAAAAAAAAAAAAAAAAAAAAAAAAAAAAAAAAAAAAAAACATCAGCTAATAGGGAGTTATGGAAATTGGGCTGGACTAGAACTACCACAAACATATTCATGTAATGAAGTAACATTACCAATTCTCAAACAACCTCTTCTTACAAACTTACGGAAAATAACAAATAACTTAGGAGCTGAGAAATCAGCAGTGTATAACAAAAACAAAGGGAAAATACTAGTTGGGTTTACACCTCTATAAGCACCAAGGGTCTAGAAAAAAATTAGTTATTTTGCAGATACAAAAAGTATTCCTGAAGATCAATAAAATACCTTTTATAAAAAAAAGAGAATCCACAAGAAAACTTGCAGATCAAAAGTACTTTTAGAGCAAATAAAAGGCATTTAGTAGAAAAAAATGTTCTTTTGTAGATAAAAAAACATACTCTTGTAGATAATTTCCTTTTTTAGATCGAAACATAGTTTACTAGGCTAAAAATTCACTTATTGCAGGTAAAAAAATTCCTTTTTATCGATTAATAAAAACTATTTTATGAATTAAAGAAAGTACTTTGGTGTATTAAAAATAATTCTTCTATTTGATACTAAAAGGTATTTTGTAAATAATTGAAAGTCCACATAAAAAGTCTTTGTAGAAAAATAGTTCTTTTGTAGATTGAAAATAGTCCCTTTTCAAATAAATAAATAAAAAAAAATGTGTACATCAAAAGTCATTTTGTAGTTCATAAAAGTATTTTGGCAAATCGAAAGCTTTTACGAATAAAAAAGGTATTTTCCTAGATAAAAGACAGATATAAAAAGTTACTTTATATATATATATATATATATATATATATATATATATATATATATATATATATATATATATATATATATATATATATATGTATATATATATATATATATATATATATATATATATATATATATATATATATATATATATATAATATATATATATATATATATATATATATATATATATATATATATATATATATATATATATATATATATATATATATATACATATATATATATATATATATATATATATATATATATATATATATATATATATATATATATATGTGTGTGTGTGTGTGTGTGTGTGTGTGTGTGTGTGTGTGTGTGTGTGTAGAATTAATCTGTATACCAAAACTCTACTTTCAAGATAAAGATAATCCATTTTCTGATAAAAAATAAAAAGTTCTTAATAAAAACTTTAAAAAAACCCTTATTGGTCAAAAAGGTCGTTTTGCATATTGAAAGTACTTTTGATCATCGAAAAAGGCCTTTTGCCCACAAGAAGTCCCTTTGTACATCCAGGTCAAGCAAGTCTTTTAGTAGAGAGAATAAGTCCATATCTAGATTAAAATAGTACTTTGAAGATTAGCAAAGCCCTATTGCTGATAAAAAAAAAAAATAGTTTTGCAGTCAAGAATAAAAAAAAATATGTTTTTCCTCAAATTCCATTACTCTTTCGTTAAGGTTTGTTGTTTTTTTGTTCATTCTATTCATTACAAATAATGCTAGAATGAAACTTGGAATGACGAATACTTTTAAATAAAATAGGATTTTGAACTTCTGTTAAAAAGAGTATTCACGAGTCGATATATTTTTTATTTAAAAACATATTTAAATAAATAGTAAAAATTGCCATTGTAAATACAGTGTACCTATGGTAAATAAAAAAATATTTGTGTAAATATACTTTGAGGTATATATATAAATATTATAAATTGTAATTGTAAATGTGTAGTTCTTAATAAGAGATAAAAAAAAAAAAATGACACGTCCTGTACTCTATTAATTTCACGTGCTGTATTTGTTAACACATCTGCATTTCGATGAACTCTAAATATATTTCTGCAATTTTGCTCCAAGAATAAACACATCAATATCGTCTCTCTCTCTCTCTCTCTCTCTCTCTCTCTCTCTCTCTCTCTCTCTCTCTCTCTCTCTCTCTCTCATGAAGTTTCCTTTCGTGCATTCAGATTTTGAGAATTTCTAAACTTTCCCATTCTTTTCGTCGTTCCGTATTTTTTTTCATTTCCTTTTACCCTCGTTATATCAGTATCCAGTTATTGTTCCTTTATTCTCTGATTCGAATCATTGCCTCTATTCTATTTCCATTTGGTTTCTGGATAATTTCTTCTATACTCTTTACTCTTCTCCAATTCCTGCGAGGTTTCACCTTTTTTTCCCAATTACTATCGTCCCATCAATCGTCAACATTTAGTCCTTTCATTTATCCCTCCTCTCAATAACCATTTCTACTTCTCCAACATTCGAATAATTACTTCTTCACTATTTCCATTTGAGGACTATTTTTTTTCCTCACCCGGCCTGTGTTTGACAGAGCACTAACTAACTTTTTTGCAATATTCATTTCCTTTTCACGAGAAGTTATCTCCGGCCATTTCCGGTATTTCCGAGAAAAGTTGTCTATACCGCTCTCTCTTTTAATTCCTGTTACAACTGAACTCTAATTGTGTCGTTGCTGGTGGTTCTTTATACGTGACTGATACTCGTTTCTGTAAATCGAACTTGGAAATTTGGATTTTCTTACTTGATTTCTTCCAAAAGATTTCCATTTGTTGTCTCCACCTTTGTCCCGCATTCGTTATGCTACAGTAATAATAATAATAATAATAATAATAATAATAATAATAATAATAATAATAATAATAATAATAATAATAATAATAATAATCATCATCGTTATTGTTATTGTTATTATAATTATCGTTCATAGAATACTAAAAAAGTTAAAATTGGTTCAAACAAGGGACGAGTCATGAAATAATTATTGCTGCCTATGGTGTACAATGCAAGGTGCACTATAAATGGTAAGGGATTTTAAAAATACCAAAAATTTATTTACAGGGATTACAACGGTGAGCTTTTATATGTACAAGTGTTATAATGGCAAAACATTATACGTACGGTTGTTACAATAGCAACCAAAAATTAACCACTTTTACATGGCAGGCAAGCTTATTTGGACAGATTTCATAATATCAAATATAGTATATAACTTGCCTTTGTGTCATCTATACAGTTATCTTCACTAATTCCGGTACACTTTAGAAGACGTTTGGCAGCTGCACATTGTAAACTGGAAACTGTTGGCAATGCTGCCTGTTAAACAAAGTCACTGAGGTTGTAAATACGTAATCAAAAGATTTGTTATCAATTTTACGAATGATATGTAGTAAAATATAGTCCTTTTCTTAACAACACTTTGTAAAATTAATAAAAGGGGTTTTGATTACTAGTTTACAAGCTCAGCGACTTTGTTTTACAGACAGCGTTGCCAACAGTTTATTTGCTAAACACGGCGTTACCTGCTACAATCTACAAACATCAGATGTCACCCAAGCTTCCGGCAAAGTGTACAGTTGGCTTCATTAGTTCCTGGACACATCATGAGAAGCTAAGGAAACGTCAGTGTACAGGAATTATTGAAGGCAACTGTACCAGAATTAAGAAAGCAAATTGTTGCACAGACTGAGAGAACAGAGATGAGAATGTTAAAGTGGATTATGGGACTATCACTGTTTGAAGGGTTGGAAAATGATGAAATAAGAAGAATGGCAGGTGTTGTGAAGATTACTGAGATGACAAGAGTGTCACGACTGAGATGGTGTGGGCACGTTTTAAGGATGGATGGTTGGGAAGGAATGTGGAGGGCTTGGGAGGAACCTGTAAGAGGGAGAAGATCAAAAGGAAGGCAGAGAATTAGATGACGAGATAAGGGGAAGGATGATATGGAGAGAAAAGGTTTTGTGGAAAGGATGCCTTTGAGAGGGCGTATTAGGCAACTAACCCCTTAATGTAAGGATAACGATGGGGAAGAAGAACTGTACATATACATTGGTAAACATATTATGTACTCTACAGTAGGCCTTGGTTTTATTATTATTATTATTGTTGTTGTTATTATTAGCCAAGCTACAACCTTAGTTGGGAAAGCAAGATGCTATAAGCCCAAGGGCTCCAACAGGAAAAAATAGCCCAGTGAGGAAAGGAAATAAGGAAATAAATAAATGATGAGAACAAATTAACAATAAATCATTCTAAAAACAGTAACAACATCAAAACAGTTATGTCATATGTAAACTATAAAAGACTTTATGTCAGCCTGTTCAACATAAAAACATTTGCTGTAACTTTGAGCTCTACTCTTAACATCTAGTTTTTTTTCTCATTTAAACCTCTAGTAGATTCAGTTTGAATTTCCGACTCGAAAGAGCATATATGACTTTACCTGCAGATCCTCAGATATTCAATTCCCCTTTTTTCTAATTCTATGACCATTACTCTTCCCATCTATCTCTTGTCAGTTATCATTCCCTACTTATTCATTACTTCCTACACCCACCTTCCGGCGCAGTCTTTCATTCTGGAACAAGAATGTTTGAATAATTTTCCCTTTTATTGAAGTCTGCTCAGATTTTGACCTCGCTTTCTAATTCAAAATTTACTGATCCGTATATTGCATCTCCAGGAATCAATATTTTTTTGCGTTCCCCTCTTCCTTATTTTTTCAAATATTTCAGCACTTAAGCAATGGTAATGTACCTTTTTATTAGAGTTCTTGGCTTGATTCTAACTTCATTACAATAAAAGAATAACATTTCTCAGAAGCTCCGTCTATTCTTATACCTTTCTTTTTGTCACTCATACGGGTTGTTCAATTTTATGAGCATTCCATAAAAATCTATATACTCATTCTTTAACTTATCTTTTTTGAAAAATATTACATATATATATATATATATATATATATATATATATATATATATATATATATATATATATATATATATATATATATATATATATATATATATATATAAGTATATATATATGTATATATACACATATATATGTATAGAAATAACTTTTCCTTTTTCACATCATTTCAGTCAGGATTATCTTCTATTTATATTTCCATATTATCATAAATAATATTCTTCTGAAATCTTTTGGATAATGTAACGGATTTTGAGCGAAGTGAAAAATCAATTTTTGGGTGAGGTAGCCATGTCATCCTGATGGAAGTTCCTAATAGGTAGCTTTTTTGGGTATATTCGACTACAGTGATATTCCTAGAGAATTTTACCTTAAGGTATCCAGAATTCTAACTCCTGGAGCAAATATCCATAAATAATCTCACAGGGATATGGCATAATATCAGAGGACGTATTCTTGACGCGTCACATAGCTATCTTCACCCCGAACAGTATTAACGCTTCGAGGGGTTACAGTGACAAGAATCTGAAACGAGACTGAAAAGAGAGCCGCTCATAAGGCATCTCTCCTATTCCGTTTCCAGTGTGTATCTGATGAAGGCGGTAGCGCCCTCTTTATTCCTTGTAGCGATATACGAGGTGCTACAGATACTGTATTATAGGGAGGGGTCAATAAGCCCTTTTACAATAAAAGGAAGGGCAGGTCCATCAGGACGACATGGCTACCTCACCCAAAAATAGATTTTTTGCTTCGCTCAAAATCCGTTTTTTGGGCTCAGGCCATGTCGTCCTGATGGAAGTTTACCAGAGTATTACTGAATCTGTGGATTCTCAATCAGTGCCGTACTCTCGAGAAAGTATTGCCTGGTCCGTCTAGACCTAAAGACCTATGATGTTACCGTCATACATCATTTCATTTAAGCATGAACTATGTTAGTGCTTCCTGCCCCCTACAGGGAAGAGTCGTACTAGACTCTGGAAAAAGTTTCGAGGAGTACCTGATAATTATGGATGACAAAATGACAAGCTTTTATAGTGGTCTCGCCATATACAATATGAAGCAAAGTTTGTATAAGAGTCACCAATATCAGTATGAATTTGTGACACCTTCCCCAATGTGACTACTCTTATAAACTATTGGATAATGCTTGTATCCGCATAGAAACAAATTTTGCCTCTTTGTCACTATCTCGTTAGGGTACCACATCAACCCTTCCAAGGAAGGGTTAGAGTGAGTGGACTTTTGCTTGAATCAGGGAACAGTCTTAAAAGACATACCATGATAAAAATATCCATATTTTAATCTTAATGCTCAGTACATTTCTAATAAAATGAGTGTGGGCGAATAAGACGCAGGGTTCACTATGAACTAGTTTATAAAAATTTAATAAAGGTACATATCAGATCAAAATTTATAAAATTTATAAAATGTGGATGATATGCGTTAAATCATAAAGAAAAACAGTCAACAGAAAATATTGTTTCGTCTACTAGGAAACAGATTTGCCACTTCAATTGAATTATTTATAATAATGATATAGCCTGTATACTGTTTATTTACACTAGCGTATAAAACACTGGGCACAAGTGTCCGTATTATGCTATAGTTCACCGACGTCAATGGAACAGTTCGTAAGGACACTTTCGTGGCCTATCGCTCAGTGTGTAGTAACATACAGTGACTTCACACGCACCCTCCTAATTAATCGTCCCAAATTAATTACACTGTTCATCGCAGATTTGAAAGAGAAGGTTAAAGAATTCTACCTGCTGCTACTACAGACCTCTTAAGTTGCCCCACTAGCTTTGCATAGTGCGTAAAGAACACCTTGGATGACTACCAGCCGGTGTACAAACAAGGATGTTCAAAGTCCATATAACTAAAGAAATTTTATGGAAGAGGCAACTTTCCTCGGATCATGACTAACGGGTGTACTGTCTGGGTCCGTTCTGCGAATAACACGGGTGAGTTTCGCCCTTAGTTATAGATAACTTTGAACCCAGGGTTTCTCTTCTGAACAGCTGTCCTCCCATAAAGTCTGAAGTTCTATGAAGATAGACCTTAGGCACTCCACTGGACATAGAGATGCATGTTCCTTCAGAGGGCAGATTCTCTAGGGACCCCACCTGGTGGTGGGTAGCTTGTTCTTGGTAAGAAACGTTGTGTCTGGAAATAGATTAAGTTCTCCCTCCAAGAACTGGACGTGGCCTTCCTCTCTAGAGAGAGCCACTATTTTACTAACTCTGGCCCCCAAAGCGAGTACAAGCAGAAATGTGACTTTAAATTCAAGGCCTTCTAAGCGCATTCCTAATTGTTCATTATTTATACACAATGAAGAATCTTATCTACTGACCATGCAAAGGGTCTTTGTAGGCGCTGAAGGGCTAAGCCTAGCATGGACCTTTGTAGTTCATTAAGAACGTCGTTAGAAAGGTCGACCTGTAAGGCATATGGTATCTGTCTTGTCAAGGCAGACTTGAACAATAGAATTGTGTTGGCTGCTAAACATTGCTCATGAAGGTGAATGAAGAATGATAAATAGGAATCTGTCGAGATTTCTTTTGGTTTCTTTGCCTTGACAAGGGATATCTGTTTCTTCCCTGAAGCCTCATAATGTCTTTTGGTTTTCTCCAAAAGTCTAAGCTGACTTTTAACGCCGAATATTTTTCTCATCGTTAAGGAGAGAAACTCATGAGATGTAGGTTCCGTGTTTTCTGTGATGAAGCGAAGACAGTCGACTTCTGTACTCGCTGAGACAGGGATGGATCCGGTAGCGGTACGAATTTTAGTTGGCCACTTGTGGGCCGCTATTGCTGCTTTCCCTTTGAAGGATCTCAGCTTATCGAGGACCTTCAAAAGGAGGTTGTGCGGAGGGAACAGATAAATACTGGACCATCTGGTCCAGTCCAAGGACATAGCCTCCACTGCCTCCGCTAGCGGATCCTAGTATGGGGACACGTAACGATCTATTTTCTTGTTGTCTTTCGTCGCAAAAAGGTCTATCTGCAGCTCTGGGACTTGACTCGAGATGAAGGAGAACGATCCTGCGTCAGGGGACCATTCTGACTCTATAGGTGTAAACCTGGGTAGAGCATCCGCTGTCACATTGCGGATCCCTTGAATGTGAACTGCTGACAGGTGCCATTTCTTCCTTTCTGCCAAACGGAATATGGCCAACATCACTTGGTTGATTTGAGATGACCTCGACCCTTGTTGATTCAGGTATCTCACTACCACCTGGCTGTCTAGAACAAGTCTTATGTGGGTCGAGTGGCGAGGAGAGACTTTCTTTAGTGTTAGAAGTACTGCCATGGCTTCTAGAAAGTTGATGTGAAAGGACTTGAAAAGATTGGACCAAGCTCCTTAGACTCTCATCTGATGAGAGTGACCTCCCCAGCCTTCCTTTGAAGCGTCTGTGTGGATAGTTATTGATGGGGGAGGAGGTTGAAGAAATATTGATTTCTTCAATTGCTTGGCATTGGACCACGGCTTGAGAAGCGTTCGCAGTCGAGTCGGTATTGGTCTTATTAGATCTCTTCGTGCGTTTGATGCATATTTTCTCCAGACTCCTGTTGCATCCTTAAGCTGTGCTCTTAGCACTGGATCTGTTATCGAAGCAAACTGTATAGAGCCAAGCACTCTCTCATGTTCGCGTCTTGATATCCGTTTGGATTTTAATAGTCTCTTGACAGATCCTGCTATTTTTTTCCTCTTCTTACCAGGAATGGAAAGTCAATGTGACTCCAAATTCCAGTGGATTCCCAACCACTGAAATTTTTGAGCTGGAGAAAGTCGAGACTTTTTGATGTTGATCTTGAATCCCAGATGTTCCAGGAAATGGATCACTATCTTAGAAGCTTGCATGCATTCTGTCCTGGATGCTGCCCACACCAGCCAGTCATCCAAGTAGGCTACTACTTGGACCCCCTTTAGGCGTAATTGATGGACGGCTGCGTTCGCGAGGTTTTTGAGAATCCTTTGGGCTATGTTTAGCCCGAAAGGCATGGCTCTGAAGGCGTAAAGTTTTCTATGTAACTTGAAGCCTAGGTAGGAGGAGAGGTGATGATTAATTGGAACGTGTCAATAAGCGTCAGACAGGTCTATAGAGACGGTATATGCCCTTCTGGGCAGTAGGGTCCTTATGTGTTGAAGCCTGAGCATACTGAAGTTGTAGTTCATTATGAACTTGTTGAGTGTTGACAAGTCTAGAATGACTCTGAGTTTTTCTGAGTCCTTCTTTGGAACACAAAACATCCTTCCTTGGAATTTTATGGACTTAACTTTCCGGATTACTCTTTTGTCTAAGAGTTCTCGGACATATTCTTCCAGAACGGGGGTTGACTGTTGGAAGAATTGAGGGAATTGAGGTGGAGGACTGCTCCAGCTCCAACCTAGTCCATTTTTAGTTAGGCTGTGGGCCCAGGGATCGAAGGTCCAGCGATCACTAAATAGCTGTAGTCTCCCTCCTACTGGAAGTATCTTACCTTTGCTGTTCTGGACCTGAGGCCTTACCTCCCTGACCATGTCCTCCCCTGTATCCCCTTCCTCTTGAAGGGCGTCTAGAAGAACCTCTGGCTGTTCCTCTAGCTCTCAAACGAAAGGAAGAAGTCTGCCTTTTGAAGGCTGTATTAAAAACTGGTGACTGTGAAACCACTTGTTGAGGTACCAGCTGGTACCTGGTTGGAGGTTGTGCCACTATCTGAGGCACCACGGTCTCAGGAAGTTGTTGTTGATGTTGCTATCGGTAGTAGCCGGCCGAGAGGATAGCCTAGGCCTTTTTGTCTTCCTCTTGGGTTGGAGACCCTCATCCAGAAAAGACTTTTTCTTAAGATCTAAGCCCCACTTTTTGAGAAGGTTCCTATTCTCTTTGGCGGCGTTGTCTACTACCTCTTTAACCACTTCATTGGGAAAGAGGTCTTTACCCCAAATACGAGAGGAGATCAGTCTCCTCGTTTGTGCCTCACCACAGCCGAGGCGAACACGAACTCTCTACAGGCTCTCCTAGCTTTAATACAGCGATAGAGATCCTTCGTAACTGTGGCCAGATGGGTTTTGGCCACATTCATGAACATGTCCTGGTTTTTGGGGTCACTTGCCATCGTTTCTAGTGTCGTTTGCAATGACATCGAGGCCGCAAGTCTTTCCTTTTTCTCTTGCTCTCTACGCAAATGAACCTCTGACAGTTTTGGAAGTGCCTCACCGAACTGACGTTCAGAAATATCAGCTTCCAGCTTCCCGACTAAGAAGGTAAGGTGTACGTCCTTCCAGTCTTCTTGGTCCAAGGGCAAGGTCAGAGATAACGGCTTGCACTCCTCCAAGGAGGGGGACGGTTTCCCTGCCTCCACCGCCTTTAAGGCTGCCTTATATCCCTTTTCCAAGAAGGGAAAGGTTCTGGTAGGAGAGGTCACAAAGGAAGGAGGGAAGCTTCTTACTCAAGGCGGGCACCTTTGAGTTAGTAAAGCCCCTCTCTTTCATCGAGATTGCTAGTAACGCCTGAGCTTTACTATGGTCAAAACCTATGACCTCCTTCGGCTCCGTCTCCTCCTTTGAGGCTGGCTCCTTCCTAAGACGGACATAGCAGTGCGGATAAGAATCTTTGTTGGGCCAAAATTCCACTTCTTCCAGGGGAATTGCTCCCAACTTTTCTGAAATCACGATCTTCCCGGTTGTCATTGGCATGTGTTCGGCATACCTCCAAGGATTGGTATCCGAGCACAAAGGAAAATCCTTCACGCTGAGCCGCTTTTGGGGCCCACGTGATGCTGCAAGTCTATGTAACTCCTGTTTCATTGCAGCTTCCTTCTCATCATTGTTCTTTTGAAATTGTTGGATCATCTCAACAATGGAAGAAAGTGTCCTTCCCAGGTCATCTGGGATAGCAGATGATGTAGAGGGAACAGGTTCTGGGTCTGGAACCGATGTAACCGACACCTTGTTGATTTTTTCCTCTTCTACTTGAGGAGCCTGGAACAGCTCCTCCTCCTGACCTTCTCCTGGAAGGTCCTTCTTAGTAGAATCCGACACCTCCGGGATCCTATCGTCCAATTGGATGTCTTGAAGAGCGGACAAGACTTCAGAATCTACCGGATTCTGGGCAGTTGGTATCTCCACCTGAGGCTGGGGGATGATTGCATCAGCTGATGCTTTAGGGAAAAGGTAAGCCCTCATATTCTCATTTGGAAGGTAGGGGCCTGAGGTGTTTTTCTGAAAACCCCTCACCCAGGATCGTAACATTTCCCTGGCAGCATCTCTTGACTCCGTCGACTTAGGGTCGTCAAAAGCCTCGGTAATCAGGGTAGAACAAACTGTACAAACCTGAGGGTCCCAATACCGGAGATCACCTCTGGAGGCTGCGCATGCTGCGTGCCTCCTGCAAAGTTGATGTCCACAGAAGTTCTTACTGCGGACATTACAGAACACACTCCCGCACTTCGGATGGTCCTCCTGTAAAGAGAAGAAAAATCCATGAGTATCAAGTGAAGGCTTTCACTTATATTGAAACATTTAGCTTATATAGAAAAGCTATAAAAGAAGGAAGAAAATCACATACTTGTATGTCCTGTCCAGTCAATTGCTGAAACCTTCCAAGATATTAAAACTAAGGTTAATTCTATTCAAGAATACCTTATGTAATTTCCTTAACGGAAATTTAAGGTGTAGTTCACACCTTGAGATAAAGTTTTAATATACGGGATAGAAAGAATACAGTAAAAACTTACTTTCTATATATTGTACGGTCTCAACAAAAGGCTGTACAAGATAACAATAAGTATGATGAAGAACTTTAGTGTTATCACAAACTCTGTACTGTAGTTTTATTAATGCAGTGTGTGCTACACTACAAATATAGCAACTACTGTACATCTCATGCTGTTGTGCCGGCCAGCACGTGCCGGTACATGTCGGCCGGCATCTACCCCTGTATAGTTCAAAGATATACTACCTTTAACTAATAGGCGGCAGCCCACTGATTCGTAACTATGTGCCGGCCGGCAATCATTGCCAGTCGACAGCTGAAAACACTGATACTCGGCTGCTGGCCGCTAATCGTAGTGGCCAGCAGATTCAGGCTGTGTTTCCACTGCCGGCAGGCAAAGGTAATAATACCCATGCCCGCCGGTAGTAGCCAAGAACCAGAGAACCTCGACATGCCCGGCTGTCAGCTGTTAAGCCGGCAGCCGGGTTAGGGGTACAACACAATAGTCAGAGAAACAGTAGGGATGTAAGGTTATAAGGCGGCATTGCCGTACGACCTTCCATCCAGAAAGAGTGAACTTATGGAAGGGGAGAATGTAGCATTCAGGCTTCCAAAGAATCCATAGCCTGCCGGGCTCTACCGGAAGACATGGAAGGGACACCAAGGGAGGTCTGGGGTTCACTCTGCAAAGAACAAGGGGTCTCTGCCGGCCGACACGTAATTGCCAGCAGGCAGAGAGCTGAGACGGTCCTCCATCCTAACCTACACTACGTACGGAAGTAGGACTGTGGCCAAAAGGTAATAAAAGAAAGAGAGGTTGGGAAGGGATAAGGGTCCTATAAACTTCGTTCTAGCAAGAGACACACTCAGCAGTTAGGGAAGCTCATCCTAACCTAGAGTTGTCTATTAGGGAAGAAGACTGGTAATACTTGCTATCCTCCTCCCAGCCAGAAGAAAGTTAGGTGAAGTTATTTCGCCGGGCAACAGAGAAAACTCATTCTCCAGCCCGAGAAAAACAACACAGAACAGTCTGCTAGGCCACTAGGGGAAGGAATTATCTCTTACAGAATCCTTCCGACGTGGACTAGGGAAGCTAAGCTTCCTGTGTCCGCCCCTAACCTAGCAAAGGAGACTCCTTCTCTATGCTAGGAAGAAGCAGACCACAGACTAGAATCTCTGCTCTTCTGCCCTAACCCAAAAAACCTGTCACTCTGGTTATCAGGTCAGGACAGACATATCCTAGAATAGTTATACCTGAATTATTATACAGATAGAACCGCTAGGATTAAGCCAAAGGCTTATTCAGAGGGAGAGAGGGATTGAACTTAGCCTCCGGAGGAGAAAAGAACAATCGGGAATGTGCGAAAGTATACTATTGTACCTAGATTACTAGCCTAGGTAAGGGGAGAATCGATTACCTAATTCACCGAAACTCTCTCGTATACAATCTTGGAAAGAACATTCAACAATATCTTACTTGTATGAAATATTTGCCTAAAGCTTCAATAAAATAACACTCGGAAAAACTTATATCATGCATGAAAGTATTAGGGCCAGACGCCTAGGTTACTAAGCCTCGCGAAGGGCAAGATCGGTTACCTAAAACACCGAACTAAAAACTAACGGCATTATATAAGCATTCCTAGAGGAGCTAAATAGCTAGATTATTAAAGCAAAATAAACCAGGAACGTCGCTCCAGCTAACTAAATGACCCATAAATAGCGAGCGATAGCATCCAGGATGCCTACGGTAGGCAACAGCTCTTGTTTACGTTAATATCACTTTGGATTTATTACAAAACGACAAGAGCTTACATTTATATATAGTAAATATAATGCTCAACTTTCCAGAGGCAGAAGAGGCCGGAGAAGTCATCAAAATGTTGAATTAGATCAAAAATAACGAGAGAACACAAGGGAAAACACCGAGTAGTAGAGCTTGACGAAAAGGAATAAAGAGGGCGCTACCGCTTTCATCAGATACACACTGGAAAAGGAATAGGAGAGATGACTTATGAGCGGCTCTCTTTTCATTCTTGTTTCAGATTCTTGTCACTGTAACCTCTCGAAGCGTTAATACTGTTCGGGGTGAATATAGCTATGTGACGTGTCAAGAATACGTCCTCTGATATTATGCGATATCCCTATGAGATTATTTATGGATAGTCGCTCCATGAGTTATAACTCTGGATACCTTAAGGTAAAATTCTCTAGGTCAAATTCTCTGTGGTCAAATATACCCTAGAAAGCTACCTATTAGGAACTTCCATCAGGACGACATGGCCTGAGCCCATATATATATATATATATATATATATATATATATATATATATATATATATATATATATATATATATATATATATATATATATATATATATATATATATATATATATATATATATATATATATATATTATATTATCTTAACCATCTGATCAAGATAAGTATTGTAAGAATTGGCATTTATATTTTTTTCTATTTTCATTATTCTGACCTTGCTTCTAGTAATGAATTATTCAACATAATTATTGTACATATTCTGCTGCTTTCAAAACTGCAGTTCATAACTCTGCAGTTCATTGCTTTTATTCTGTTTAAATAACGTCCTATTTTCCTACCGTCACCTTGATATCTCTCTCTCTCTCTCTCTCTCTCTCTCTCTCTCTCTCTCTCTCTCTCTCCCAGTGCGTGGCCTTTAGGTGTCTCTCTCAACACAGTTCGTTTAGATAATAGTAATATTATATTTGCTGCAAAATTAATTTTATAAAGATTCATGTTACAATGTTTATCATGAAAACAATTTTAATTTCTCTTGCTAAACATCAACATTTAGGCTTCCGTTAAAGAGGTGATATTGATCTATCTTATGTCTAGTCTAGTTTGCTATGTGCTCATCTATTCAGGAAACGAGTGAGTGTTTTTATTTATTCATTCTAATAATTCATATATTCTCTAATTATTTTAGCCGATTTTGAACTGTAGTCCCTGTTTTTAGTTTACAAAGCCTATTTGCATCATAAATTCATTCTAAACAAG
>NC_090736.1:21864893-21877393 GCF_036898095.1 Palaemon carinicauda | reverse complement strand
TAAAAAGTTTCTCTATGTTTCTGTTGTTATACTTATGATAAAAAAATTTTTTGTCTATGTTTCTGTTGTTATACCTATAATAAAAATTTCTATTAATTTTTTAAACGATGATCTTTTTCATTAAATCTGTCGCAGATAAATAAAATACGAGAACGAAAATTTCTTGTCATTTTACATTTTTTTTTCTTTTGCTGAAATTTGCTTTTGTCGTTTTCCTGTACATTTCAACGTTTTATATTCTAAAATAGTCATAATTTTCCTGATAGCAATCGAAATTATAAAGTAATTATAATAAATGCATAAATATTGTCAAAGAAACTGAGAAAAAGATATATTCTATAAAGTTAATGAAACATTTTTTATTTTAGTTTCTTACCCCTAAGCAAAAAGTAATCTATTTTTAACTGCATAAGTAAACAGTAAAATTGTACTTTTTATTTGATCAGACGCTAGTACCTAATGATATGCAAGTCAAAAATGCTTGCAATCTTAGAGCAAAATATTTAATGAAATTTAAAGGATTATTAAAAATTTTTGTCCTTTTTGAAGGCTTTCCAAAAGTATATAAGAGACTAATAAAGATGTTGGTGAATTTTCAAGCATTTCATCATGGATCATTTAAAGCCGAACTCAAAAGGCTCTTGCTTTTCGAAGCACGTCATAAAGACTTCAATACTTAATCTAGAACATTAAGTGGACTTGTCTTCAAGTAAAAAATAAAATAAGTAAATAAATAGATATATAAATATTTCATACCCAGAGATTCTACATCTATCAAAAGCGTCTTCATCTACTGTTGCTTTGGACTATGTTCATTTTCTATGGGCAGATTATTAATCTCTTGCTTGAGGGTACACTCGGACACACTTTTCTATCTAATTTCTCTTCCTATTGTTTTGTTAAAGTTTTTTCTAGTTTATATAGGAAATAATTGTTTAGGTGTTGTTGCTGTTCTTAAAATATCTTATTTTTCCCTGTTTCCTTTCCTCACTGGGCTATTTTCCCTGTTGGAGCCCTTGAGCTTATATCATCGTGCTTTTCCCACTAGGATTGTAGCCTAGCTAATAATAATAATAATAATAATAATAATAATAATGATAAAGGCAACGATAAAATAATGACGTAACTAAACGTCATGGATAAAATGGCTCTCAATGCTTTCCTTAATGGACGATGCCGTGGGTGTAGACGGGATGGGTGGGTGGGTGGGGGGGGGGGGGGGGGGGGGAGTGGAGAGAGGATTTGGGAAATTGAAAGAGGTATAGGTTTAATGGTCAGTATTTGTTACATATTGAAGTACTGTTTGTTTACAAAGAGCCAGGGATTATTAAATGTTTTATTTCGGTATTCAGTTTGTTTGTTGTTTTGTTCGAAGGGAACAGATTAAGGCAGGGGTGGCCAATCTATGGCGCATGAACCAACATTGGCGCATTGCACGATTACAATTGGCGCACTATACCCAAGAGATAATAAATAATGAAAGAAAAAGGCCTGCTCCAAAAAAAATTAATGATACAAATAGTAATACTTTCCTTTACAACGGGGACATATGTCCACACTATCATATATATATATATATATATATATATATATATATATATATATATATATATATATATATATATATATATATATATATATATATATATATATACACTGTATATATATACTGTATATATCAAATGATTTATATTTATAACCGCCAAATACGTCCAAATCACCATACCTAAATGATTGACATGGGATTAAAGTTTGTGTGGCGTATCTGAATTAAAAGTGAAAAAAAAAATTGGTCCCTAGGAAACAAGAGGTTGGCCACCCCTGGTTTAAGGTTTAAAGGTCACTCATGAATGGCAGAAGCAAGGGACAGTGACATTGCCCAAGCAAGCAGGACAGTGCCTTAGAGACTAGCCATATATGGATCTTTTCTGTTCGGTGGTCGCCACTAATTCTTAACCAAATTTTTATCATTAATACAGTTTTTAGTGCTGAATACGAATATGACATTTATTTTCAATAGAAATGAAAGATAGTTGTACAAAAAGAGGATTTATTCTGCACTACTTTTCAACGAGCATTAATCAAGCAATAGTAATTAACGGGCGTAACAATACAGTCAGTCAGGTGTTACGCGGTATGTTTGAAATAACCGTGGTAGGTTTGAGTTAACAGTGGACACGACGAATATTAACTACAACTTACAGTGGCTGTTTACCAACATTTTAACTGAAGAAGATGTAGTTAAATTCCTTCAGAGATTCAATATAATAGAAAATGAGAAACTGTAAAAAAAAAACATCAGATGTGTACCAACCGTGTGTCACACGATCGTACATAATTCATTTTATATATATTATGCTTGTATCTTCCCTCTTCCCTCGCACTAAAAAGAACCAGAATAAACATGTCTGCGTTTTGCCTCTGTAACATTGTCTGTCTTGTGAACATGAAAATTCCTGTTGCCTTGGGCTTTTGTATATAAAGGAGAGTGTTCAATAATAAATTAACTCAGTTGCTTCCATACTGCCTTTGAGTTCACAACCTTCTCTCGGCCGTCACAGATGATAATCAAAAGGACAAATGAAAGTGTAAGGTGGATTTGTTACAAGAGAGCTTGTTGTGAGAAAGTTTCTGTAAGAAAAAACATTTGGCTTGATGGCAATTCCATTCCATTAAAGAAAATTATCCTCTTCATTTATTCATGGGCAAAAGAGTATTCCTGCATTAAATTTTGTGAGGACGAATTGAAAATAAGTCACGCTACTACAGTTGATTTCAACAATTACTTAAGAGAAATAAGTTAACCTAACCTAACCAAACTAACCTAACCTAACCTAACATCCTAATCATTATCTCCTAACCAGGGGGGCGAACCCCCATTTAAGTAAAAAATATTACTTAATCTTAATTAAACTAACCTAACCTAACCAACCTAACCTAACTTAACCTAACCTGACCTAACTAACTTACCTAACCTAACCTAACCTAACTTACCTAACCTAAACTAACCTAACTTAACTTACCTAACCTAACCTAACATAGGCCGAAGAGGTGATCATCTTTACATTATCCCTAATCTCTTCAGGTATGTGCCTCATCTCTACTTGCCGCTAATTCGCCTATCGGGGGACAGGGAATGACAGTTGAAATTGAAAAGACTTGCTTCAGCAAAATAAAATATGGAAAAGGAAGAATGCTGCCACAGCAATGGGTATTCGGTGGTATTTGTAAGGAAATAAAGGAAGTCTTTTTGTATGCCGTGAAAAAAAGGACGAAGAAACTTTTTTGGCCTGTATAAAAGAAAAGAAAATATAAAGCCAGGCAGTGAAATAATAAGTGACAAATGGGCTGCTTACAAAAACATAGAAAAACTAGTAGGTTACAACCATATTCACCATACAGTGAATCATTCAGAAAATTTTGTGGATCCAATCAGTGGAGCGCACTCGCAAGAAATCGAGAGTAAATGGCATTCCTTAAAACATAGAAATATAAAACACTGCGGTACTCACCGTCAAATGCTTGATTCATATCTGTGTGAATATATGTGGAGAAAGCGAAAAAGAAATGAAGATTTGTTTAAAAAAATAGTATTGGACATATCTCAGTTCCATGGTCAATGAATATTGTATTTGAATATTGTACTTTCCTCACATTAAATTTGCCTATTTTGCAAATGTTTTTCATTTCTCGGAAAAATGAATGTCATATTCATATTCAGTACCAAAAACTGTACTACTGATGAAAATTTTGTTAGAAATTAGTGGCGACCACCAAACAGAAAAGACCCCCATATATATATTATGATCAGCACCCAAGTCCCCCTTCATCCAAGCTAGGACTAGGGAGGGCCAGGCAATGGCTGCTGATGACTCAGCTGATAGCCATATATGCTCTCCTAAACTCCCAAAACCTTAGCTCACAAAGATGGTAGGGTTGCAGACGCTAAAGGCACAAACGAGTCTGAGCGTGACTCAAAGCCCCGTCTGGCAAACACCAGGCAGAGACGTTACCAATGAGGCCACGGCAACAGTTGAAGGAATGTTATGTTTTGCAGGTAACAGAGTTTCTGTAAGGTGTTAAGAGTACTTCCTATTTCATTTTATCCTTTGTAGCTTCTAATGTCTGTTATTCATTTCATTTTTTTTATTGTTTAGGGATATGGTGGCCTATTAGAAAAGTTTCGTCATAGCAATCGCCGGACTGGGGTTCGAGTCCCGCTCAAGCTTCATAGTTTAGTTTCTTGTAGTGTCTGCAACCTAACCATCCTCGTGAGGTGAAGTCTGGGGAAGCCTATAGGTCTACCTGCTGAGTTATCAACTCCCAATACCTGGCCCTCCCTGATCCTAGCTTGGGTGCAGGGGGCTTTGGCGCTGCTATGGTATATATGGTAAATCTCTAGGACATTGCCCTACTAGCTAGGTCACTGTCACTGTCTCTAGGATATTGTCCTGCTAGTTAGGTCATTGACCCATTCCTCTGCCGTTCATGAGTGGTCATTAAATCTTCTTGAAATATGAAAACAAACAGTATATCACTGCTATAACCACTAACAAGATCAACATGATAATAATAAAGGTAATAAAGTTATTAGAAAAAAAAAACTCAGATATGTACATTTAAAAGATTCAATTATAGTGACGTCGAAGAAATAAGAGAAACTTAATGCCATGTTTTGATTTAATTTCATACTCCTGTTGTTGTTGTTTTTTTTTCTGCAAATAAAAATTTATTTTCTTAATGGCTCTCAAAGACGAAAACGAATACTGAAAGGAAGAGAACTATTTTTAAAAAGTCTCATAATGGTTATGCCTAGCAACAGTTATTAATACCGTTATAATTTGTTGAACACTTCTCTATAAAGGTGTAAATGACCCATCTAAAACATTTGATGTTTAAACACTTGTTTAAAACAAGAATAAAAAAAGTAAATATCTTTAGCTATAAGCCTTTCCACCCCGCCTCTCTCTCTCTCTCTCTCTCTCTCTCTCTCTCTCTCTCTCTCTCTCTCTCTCTCTCTCTCTCTCTCTCTCTCTGAATACAAACATCAATATATTGTACCTCTCCCTTCCCTATAGCACCACTATTTTTACTATTTTCCCCCGTTTCTGTTTTCCTTGTCATCTTGCACTCATTCCTTACTCGCATTTCTCGTTAGTTCTACCATTCCTTTCACCTCGTCGTTCTCTTTCTCTTTTTCCCTTCCTCTCTTTCCTTTTCTTTTAACTTTCGTTTCATTATTCTCTGTAACAGCATCCCATAAACCCAAGTCTTCTCCCAACCCTTACCAGCTTCAATCCCCTTCCTGAAGAGCTTATGTTGGTCTAGGTGCTGGCTCTCCTCCCATAAACCTTCATCAAGGACGTAATACGATGATCTCTTAGATCCTTGATAACACCAATGGGGTCTTTGAAGTATTCTAGCGCCTTATCTGTGTGTGAGTCTTTGTACGCTTTTCCAAAGGGTAGGATTTATTTTCTCTTTCTATTTTTTTTCTTTTTTTTTTTTTGCAAGAAAAAATGTTGGTAAAGACCTGTGAACTAGGCCACACAATTCTTTTTTTATTTCGTAAAGTAACAAATGAATTGAATATCTACCTTCCACGCTATCTTTTTTATTCATTTTTGTTCTGTGATGGCCTGAGTGATTCAAATTCAGTACATTACTCGAGTTTCATTACATTTCATATCATTTCACTGTGATTTTAATATTATCTTTTTCATTTCTATAATTCTTATACGATGCTTCACAACCATTTTTGTCTCAGGAAGATTCAATAACACACGTCTCTCTCTCTCTCTCTCTCTCTCTCTCTCTCTCTCTTCTCTCTCTCTCTCTCTCTTTTGCAATAAGCTTAACACTGCATTGTACTTGATTAATCTAATTGTGTTTTATTGAACAATTATTTCTTTGAATTTATGTGTTTGTGTGCGTGTGCTTTTGAATTTTATGACTTCCATGCTTTTATATATTATCTTCGTTATTTCAACACCACCTACTATTATCTTTCCCTTTCTATGGTACACTTTTTTCCATGATGCTAATTTCATTATCATACTAGCCACAGATAAACACTTATTTTCTTCATGTTTAATGATAAGAGTAACGAATTTGTTTTGTATTATTTGATTCTGAGAGTGGGACCTTTTCTGATTTTTTTCTTTCCAAATTTAGACACAATCTCATAGAAAATCAAAATTTTAATGCAAATTTTGTAGTCACTGATTACTTCTCTTAGAAAAAATATAATAAACAGGATGAAACACACACACACACACACACACACATATATATATATATATATATATATATATATATATATATATATATATATATATATATATATATATATATATATATACAAATGTATATATATGTAATATATATATATGTATATATATATATATATATATATATATATATATATATATATATATATATATATATATGTGTGTGTGTGTGTGTGTATATATATGTATGTATATACATATACATATATATATATATATATATATATATATATATATATATATATATATATATATATATATATATATATATATATATATGTGTGTGTGTGTGTGTGTGTGTGTGTGTGTGTATACATGCACACACACACACACACATATATATATATATATATATATATATATATATATATATATATATATATATATATATATATATATATATATATATATATATATATATATATAACTGCATATATATACATATATATATATATATATATATATATATATATATATATATATATATATATATATATATATATATATATAACGGATTTTGAGCGAAGCGAAAAATCTATTTTTGGGTGAGATGGCCATGTCGTCCTGATGGAAGTTCCTATAGGGTAGCTTCCCAGGGTATATTACAACTACGGCGATATTCCTAACGAATGGGATATCGCGACATATCAGAGGACGTATTCTTGACACGCCACATGGCAATCTGCACCCGAAACAGAGATAACACATCGAGGGGTCAATTGGCAAGAAAACGAAAACGGGAAAGAAAAAGGGGGAGCCGCTCCCAAGGCTCCCTCTTCTCCAGTTTCGTAAGCGTGCCTGGCGCCAATCCTGGCTCCATCTGTATTCCTTGTAGCGATACACGAGGTGCTACAGATACTGTATGTAGGGAGGGGTCCTACCGCCCTTTCATAGAAAGGGAAGGGCGGGTCCATCAGGACGACATGGCCATCTCACCCAAAAATAGATTTTTCGCTTCGCTCAAAATCCGTTTTTTGGGCTCAAGCCATGTCGTCCTGATGGAAGTATACCAGAGCATTACTGTATCTGTGGATTCTCAGAACGTGCCGTACTCCCCGGAGGTAATTTTTCCCGGTCGACTAGACCTAGAGACCTAAGATGTTACTGTTATACATCTTTTCAACTAACCATAAACCATGTTAGAGCTTCCTGCCCCCTACAGGGAAGAGTCCTACTAGACTCTGGAAAAGTCTCGAAGGGTACATATACCTATGTATGAATACCAGGCAAGCTAATATAGTGGTCTCATCCTATATTAAGTAAAGCATAGTTTATAAAGAACCACTGCGTCAATATGAAATATCGACCAGTTCTCCGCACAATACTTGTATTGGACAAAGGTTTATATCCGCATAGGAGGAAACTTGTAAAAGCGCCACCATCCCCTTCTGGGACGGAGTCCTCCCGTTAAGGGAAAGCATAAACCAATGCAACATAACTTGCATAAAGGAACAATTCTATTAGAATTATCCCAGATAAAGTACATAGAATGAATGCTCAATTATACCAATAAATTGACACAGGTGAAGGAGACGCAAGGTTCTCAAGAACAAGTTTATTGACAGACAATAAATAGACAGGTTAACAACAATTATATATATATATATATATATATATATATATATATATATATATATATATATATATATATATATATATATAAGAAGAGGATAACCCAAAACTTTAAGCATAAGTATGATAGTAAACAGAACTTGTTTATCTGAAAGAAAAAAACATTATTGCCACTTTTAAGATACCGAGGTATCAAAGTCATAAAAGTCTGTATTACAAATCAATCACATTAGCGTTAGAAACGCTCGGCATAAATGTCTGCACTTATGCTAGGTTCACCTTTGGAAATGGAACAGTCTATGTGGGCAACTCAGTGCCCTCACTTAGTTTGTAGTACAGTATGTAACTGCACACTCACCCTGGTTAACGACGCAACCCACTGCTACCACAGATCTCTTTAGTTCCTCTACTTGCTTCGCATAGTGGCGAAAGAACACTCTGGAAGACTTCCAGCCAGTGTATGAACGGAGATGCTCAAAATCCATACAATTAAAGAAATTTAAGGATGAGGCAACTTTCCTCGGATCGTGACCTGCGGGTGTACTGTCAGGATCCGCTCTGCGAATAAAATATGTGATTTTCGCTCTGAGTTGATTCAGAGATAAATTTGAGCCTGATGTTTCTCCCCTGAATAGTTGACCACCCTTGAAGTCTGAAGTTCTATGAAGATAGACCTTTAGGCATTCTACTGGACATAGAGATTCATCTTCTTTCAGAGGGCAGATTCTCCAGGGACCCCACCTGCTGGTGGGTAACTCATTCTTGGCGAGAAACGTAGGATCCGGAAACTGCTTCAGTTCTCCCCCATCCAAGAACTGAACACGACCTGCCTCTCTCGAGAGGGCTACAATCTCACTAACCCTGGCCCCGGACGCGAGTGCAAATAGGAAAATAACTTTTTTTGTGTCAAATCCTTTAACGCACACTCCTCATTGCTCAACAGAGAAGCGAAATGAAGAACTTTGTCTAAAGACCATGAAATGGGCTTTGGAGGTGCTGAAGGTCTGAGCTTAGCGCAGGCTTTCGGAACTTTATTAAAGATCTCGTTACCGAGGTTGACCTGGAAGGCATATAGGATGGGTCTTGTCAAAGCAGACTTACACGCCGAAATCGTGTTAGCTGCCAACCCTTGACCATGGAGGTGGATGAAGAAATATAAGCAGAAGTCTGTCGAGATCTCCTGCGGATTCTTCGCCTTGACAAAGGCCACCCATTTTCGCCAAGATGACTCATATTGCCTTCTAGTAGATTTGCACTTATATTCCTCTAGGAAGTCTATGCTGGCTTTCGAAATCCCGAAATAATTTCTCACCGCTAGGGAGAGAAAATCATGAGCTGCAGGGTTCGGGTTTTCTGTAATGAAGCGCAGACAGTCGACTTCTGGACTCGCTGGGTCAGAACTGGATCTGGTAGCGGTACAAACTTCAACCGTAGTTCCAATGCCAGGGGGAACCACACGCTGTTCGGCCACTTGTGGGCCACTATTGCCGCTACCCCCTTGAAGGATCTCAGTTTATTGAGGACCCTCAACAGAAGATTGTGAGGAGGGAACAGATAAATCCTGGACCATCTGTTCCAGTCGAGGGACATCGCGTCCACTGCTTCCGCTAAGGGGTCCTCGTACGGGGACACGTACAGGGGCAACTTCTTGTTGTCTTTCGTCGCAAAGAGGTCTATCTGCAGTTCTGGGACTTGATTCAGAATGAAGGAGAATGATCCTGCGTCTAAGGACCATTCCGACTCCATCGGTGTGAACCTGGATAGAGTGTCCGCTGTCACACTGCGGACTCCTTGAAGGTGAACTGCCGACAGGTACCACTTCTTCTTTTCCGCCAATCGGAAGATGGCGAACATCACCTGGTCGAGAGGTGGTGACCTCGATCCTTGTCGATTCAAGCATCTCACAACTACCTCGCTGTCCCTCACCAACCTTATGTGGATCGAGTGACGCGGGGAGACTTTCCTTAAGGTAAGGAGCACTGCCATAGCTTCTAGAAAATTTATGTGAAAGGTCTTGAATAGCTTGGACCAAGTCCCCTGGACTTTTTTCCGATGAGAGTGACCTCCCCATCCCTCCTTCGAGGCGTCTGAGTGAATCGTCACCGACGGGGGAGGTGGCTGAAGAAGAACCGACTTCTTTAGATATCTGGCTTGGGACCAAGGCCTGAGAAGAGTATGTAGCCGAAGCGGAACTGGTCTTCTCAGATCTCTTTGCGCGTTTGATGCATAACTTCTCCAAACTCCGGTTGCATCCTTTAGCTGTGCTCTTAGCACTGGGTCTGTCACCGAAGCAAACTGGAGAGAACCCAGTACCCTCTCCTGTTTGCGTCTTGATATCCTTTCGGAATCTAGAAGTCTCTTGACAGAACCCCCTATCTCCTTCCTTTTCTTCGCCGGGATGGAGAAACGATGTGACATTAGGTCCCAGTGGATTCCCAGCCACTGGAACTTTTGAGATGGAGAAAGTCGAGACTTTTTTCTGTTAATAATGAGACCTAGATACTCTAGGAACTGGATCACTTGACTGGAAGCTTGCAAGCATTCTGTCTCGGATGCTGCCCACACCAGCCAGTCGTCCAGGTAGGCTACTACCTGAATTCCCTTTAGGCGTAATTGTTTGAGAGCTGGCTCGCAAGCTTCGTGAAGATCCTTGGGGCTATATTTAGCCCGAATGGCATGGCTCTGAAGGCGTATAGTCTTCGTTGTAGCTTGAACCCTAGGTAGGGGGAGAGTCGACGGTTGATTGGAACGTGCCAATCGGCGTCTGACAAGTCTATGGAGACGGAATATGCCCTCTTGGGCAGTAAGGCCCTTATGTGTTGCAGTGTTAGCATCTTGAACTTGCAATTCACTATGAACTTGTTGAGTGGCGACAAGTCCAGAATGACTCTGAGCTTTTCCGAGTCTTTCTTGGGAACACAAAACAGCCTCCCTTGGAATTTGATGGACTTCACCCTTCGGATCACTTTTTCTCCAACAGCTCTTGGACGTACTCCTCCAGAACGGGGGTGGAGTGTTGGAAAAACCGAGGGCACGGGGGTGGAGTGCTGTACCACCTCCAGCCCAGTCCGTTCTTGAGTAGGCTGTGGGCCCAGGGATCGAAGGTCCACCGATCCCGAAAATTCTGAAGTCTCCCTCCTACCGGCATCATCTCACTTGGACTGCCGTCCTGAGGTCTTACCTCCATGATTGCGACCACCCCTGAATCCCCTTCCCCTTGAGGGGCGCCTAGACAAGCCTCTGGCTGCTCCTCTTGGCTTTGCTCGAAAGGAAGTAGACTGCCCTTCGAACGTTGGGGTGAATGCCGTGGACTGTGTCGACACGGCCTGGGGTACCCACTGGAATGTGGTCGGGGTTTGTGCCACCATCTGGGGCACTGAAGGCAATGGCAATTGCAGTTGCTGTTGCTGTCTAAGAGGCTTGGCTGGCCGAGACGGTAGCCTAGTCCTCATAGTCTTCCTCTTTGCTTGAGGACCCTCATCCGAGGAAGACTTTCTTTTGATAGCCAGGCCCCACTTCTGAAGAAGGTTTCTATTCTCTGTGGCGGCCTTATCAACAACTTCTTTGACCAATTCGGTAGGGAAAAGGTCTTTGCCCCAAATGTTGGAGGAGATTAGTTTCCTTGGCTCGTGCCTCACCGTAGTCGAGGTGAACACAAACTCCCTACAAGCTCTCCTCGCCCTGACGAAGCTATAAAGATCCTTCGTCACTGTGGCCAGATGAGTCTTGGCCACTACCATGAACATTTCATGGACCTTGGGGTCACTTGCCATCGTCTCAAGAGTAGTCTGAAGAGACAGTGAGGCAGCCAGTCTTTCTTTTGTCTCGAGCTCTCTCCGCAAAAGAAAGTCAGACAGCTTAGGGAGGTCCTCGCAGAACTGACTTCCGGCAATATCAGCCTCCAACTTCCCAACTGAGAAGGTAAGATGGACGTCCTTCCAGTCTTTGTGGTCCATAGGCAGGGCCAGCGACAAGGGTTTACACTCCCCCAGGGAGGGGCAAGGCTTGCCGGCCTCGACTGTATTTAGTACAGCCGCAAACCCTTTCTGCAAAAAGGGGAAGGCTCTAGCAGGAGAGGACACAAAGGAAGGGAGCTTCTTACTCAATGCAGCTACCTTTGAGTTCGTGAAGCCCCTCTCTTTCATCGAAGATGAAAGCAAAGTTTGAGCCTTAGCATGGTCCATCACTATGACCTCCTTCGGCTCTGTCTCCTCCTTTGAAGCTGGTTCCTTCCTCAACCGGACATAACAGTCCGGATATGACCCCTTGCTGGGCCAGAATTCCACCTCCTCTAGGGGAACTGAACCCAACTTATCCGAGATGACGATCTTTCCAGTCGTCATCGGCATGTGCTCAGCATACCTCCACGGGTTAGCATCTGAGCACAAGGGAAGATCTTTCACATTGAGCCTTTTCTGGGGCCCATGTGATGCTGCAAGCCTCTGCATCTGCAGTTCCATTGCAGCCGCCTTCTCCTGATTCTCCTTCTGCATTTGTTGGATCATTCCAACAATGGAGGAGAGGGCCTGTCCCAGCTCTACTGGGAGAGCGGACGATGTTGAGGGAATAGGCTCCGGGATCTGAACTCTACAATACCTAGCTTTAAAGTATACTACTTAACAGCTATATGGCGGCAGA
>NC_090736.1:21844893-21854893 GCF_036898095.1 Palaemon carinicauda | reverse complement strand
TGCCATACGCTGCCACGGAGGAGAATGTCCCTAGGCTGAGGGACTGGCTACTGCAACGTTTTGCAAAGACTACGTTCAACGTTTCAAGAAACCCTCTGCCGATGATGAAAGGAGCCCCTCACCACATTCACCTGAGGGAAGGTGCCATCCCCTATGCGTGTCATACACCTATACCAGTTCCTAAGCATTGGGAGGCCAATGTTAAGGCTCAGCTCGACGAAGATGTCAAATTAAGAGTAATTAGGGAGGTCCCTGCTGGTACAGCTACGGACTGGTGTGCGAGGATGGTAGTAGTAGCAAAGAAAAATGGTAAACCAGGAAGGACCGCAGACTATCAAGAGCTTAATAAGAATTGCAAACGAGAAACGCATCACACATGTGCTCCTTTTGACATGGTCTCGGATGTGCCACTTCGTACATATAAGACTGTAGTTGATGCCTATGCCGGACTCCACCAGGTGCCATTAGATGAGGAGAGCCAACAGTTGACAACGTTTATTACACCATGGGGGAGATACCAGTATTGTCGAACACCTATGGGTCATTGCGCGGCCCCCGATGCATACGCGAAAAGGTTCGATGACATCATTATTGATGTACACAGAAAGTACAAGTGCATAGGTGACGTGTTGTTATATGACGAGTGTTGAGGGAGCCTTTTGGCATACTTGTAATTTTTTGCAATTATGTGGAGATAATGGTATTACGCTGAATCCGGATAAATTTCGATTTTGTCAAAGACAGGTAGAGTTTGTGGGGTACGAACTTGATTGGGATAATTATAGGTCTTCTAATGAGCGTATGAGTGCCATTAAGAACTTCCCCATGCCTGCAAGCCCAACTATCACGGATATAAGATCTTGGTTTGGACTTGTGAACCAAATTGCACCTTTCGTGGCTGTAGCACCAGTAATGGAACCATTCAGGGATATCCTCAATTAATCCCCCCATCGGAAAGTTTATTGGGACCAACGCCTTCAAAACAGTTTTGTTGCTGCCCGGGACAGCATTTGCAAGATGTTGTGTGACGGACTGACATCTTATGATAAGACAAGGCGCACTGCTGTTGTTACCGATTGGTGCAGAGAAGGAATGGGATTTGTTACATTGCAACAATATTGCAATTGCGAGGATCTCAATGCCCCTTTTTGTTGTAATGGGGGATGGAAACTGGCATTATGGGGCAGCAGGCACCTGACGGAGGCGGAGGCCGGCTATGCCGTCATTGAGGGGGAAGCGGCTGCAGTAGTATGGTGCCTTAGGAAATCGAGATTGTTTTTACTGGGATGCCCGAATTTCATTTTAATCACGGACCATAGACCTTTGGTAAAACTCTTTGGGGATAGGAGCCTAAAAGACATTGCAAACCCGAGACTACTAAGGTTGAAGGAGAAAACTATGCAATATAGTTTTACCATAAGATATTTGCCGGGGAAGAAGAATTCGGCAGCCGATACGTTATCAAGATACCCAGTGATTCGCAGTGAAACTACCGTCAAACACGAAGAAGAGTAGGAACTTATGAACGAAGTTTGTATTCCCTCCATGACGTCATCGCTGGCGGATGACGTCATTACTATGGACTGGGCTACCATGAGGGGGGAAGCAGAGAAGGATCCTGATTACTTACTATTGCAGCGACGTGTCAGAGAAGGGGGTTGGCCGGCGTCAAGGTCTCAAGTGGAGCCCTGCCTAAAACCTTTTTTCAATGTACGTGATAGACTAAGTGTCATTGAAGGATTAATTCACATATGCATATGGCGAGAGGCATGTTCGTCTGGTAGTTCCGGAGGTACTACGTTTACGCATTGCAACCAATTTACATTCAGGTCATCAATCAACTGATTCCATGATCAGAAGAGCACGACAGGCGGTTTATTGGCCTAGGATTGAGGGTGACTTGGCAAATTATAGGGCATAGTGTCATGATTGCAACGTTGCGGCACCTTCGCAACAAAGGGAAAGTATTATATACACTCCCCCTCCCGAATATCCATTTCAGAGAACTGTTGCAGATTTATTTTAAGTTGCAGGGAGGCAATATATGGTCTACGCCGATCGACTGACTGGATGGATGGAAATTTATTTCTTTGCTAACGGAACTACATCTGCGAGATTGATCCCAGTTTTTAGAAGATATTTTATGCAGTGGGGAGCACCTGAAGAAATATCAGTGGACGAGGGCACGAATCTAACGAGCATGGAAATGAGACATTTCTTCGGTAAGTGGGAGGTATCTATAAGAGTGTCATCTGCTCACTACCCCCAGTCCAACGGGCGGGCAGAAGCTGCTGTGCGCACCGCCAAACGAACATTAATGGGCAATACTCTACCTGATGGAGGGCTAGACAGTGACAAGGTAGCTCAGGCGATATTGCAGTATAGAAATACACCATTACGTGGTATAGATAAGTCTCCTGCACAGCTGGTCATGGGTCGCCAACTTCGAGATTCGGTGCCAATGTTGAAAAGTTATCATTTCGTCACCGAGCATTGGTCGGAAACCTTGTCCGCAAGAGAGAGGGAAAGAAGCGTTGTTGAGCAACGAATATCATCCAAGTATAACGAGAAAGCCAAGGATCTTTTCCCCCTACAAATAGGTGAGAGGGTAGCTATCCAGGATGTGACTACACGAACCTGGAATAGAAGCGGGGTGGTTATTGAAAAGAATAGATACCGCCGATATCGCATAAGGTTAGACGGGAGCGGAAGAATTTTAACAAGAAATCACAAGCATTTGAGATCCCCGCCACCCACACCACCTGAGGGAGAACCTACTCCCACCGCCTCGGGGGAGGCTGGCCCAGTACCCACCAAGGAGAGAAGTAGCACCAGGGTACGTCGTCCTCCGCAATGGCACGATGATTATATTACAGAGTAATTCATTTTAGTTGTGTTTAATAAATATCCCCTAAACATGTCAAGTTTTGTGCATATACTTTAATCCTGATTATTTGGGTTTAATAAGTGTTCCTCTTGTCATGTTTACCATTTATGTATGTTCCAGCGCTGTGTCCGAAGGACTATATTTATTATAGCTGAATTCCTTCTGCTTTACCAGTTTTATTATTTTTGCAACTAAAAGGAGAAATCTATACTTATGTTTTAAATATACTATGTTTGCTTTGAATGGGGAGCTTTGATCTTAATGGGGAGGTGTAGGAATGTTCAATTTGATGTACGATATGTTTTCCCTGTTATGTGTATCTCTTTGCACGGGGTTCAGGAAAAGACACAAGTCAGTTCCCGCTCATCCCTTGATCGGTAATGATCTCTTGTACATTAAAGTAATCAACTGTTCCCGAGTATGTCTTAACCTGCTTACAATATATATATATATATATATATATATATATATATATATATATATATATATATATGTATATATATATATATATATATATATGAAGGCTACTATATGTAAAGAGTAATACACACACACACACACACACACACACACACACACACATATATATATATATATATATATATATATATATATATATATATATATATATATATATATATATAGGCTACTATATATAAGGAGTAATACACACACACACACACACATATATATATATATATATATATATATATATATATATATATATATATATATATATATATATATATATATATATATATATATATATATATATATACATATATATATATATATATATATATATATATATATATATATATATATATATATATATATATATATATGTATATTGTATATATATATATATATATATATATATATATATATATATATATATATATATATATATATATATATATATATATATATAATTCTCTCTTAATTTGCATTCATTTCTTTAACTACATATTTAACAATTCAGCTGTCGTTTGGAACATATGAGCCAGTTGCAGCTGTGGTCCTCTCTCTCTCTCCTCTCTCTCTCTCTCTCTCTCTCTCTCTCTCTCTCTCTCTCTCTCTCTCTCTCTCTCTCCAATTATCCTCGGGTATAAGCCATCACTCATTATATCAGTCAGTTGCGTAACATCAAACAGGCTAATCTCTCCAAACTTACCTTGAACCCCCCACCCCCTCTTTTATCATACGGGAATATCTATTCATCCATGGTCAAGACTAACGTTCTCATCTTATTTAGTCTTGCAAGTGAAATATGTAATATTGAATATGCCATGATTTTATAACGGATGCTCGAATCAAGCCCTGTTGACTATTTTGATTCCGGCGGTTATTCGTACATTCAGAATACCTACATTTGCGTCCTATTTAGAGATCACTATAATGCGTAGCTCCTTAAACATTTTTTTTTTTTTTTTTAAAGCGCACTATTGGTATGGCCAGATTAAGCACCGTTGTATCAAATATTATTTCTTCCAGGGTTTACAGCTGTTATATACAATACATGAAGGGTTGCTGTAACAATATTGAAAATTATTCCTGCACGAAATCTCTCTCTCTCTCTCTCTCTCTCTCTCTCTCTCTCTCTCTCTCTCTCTCTCTCTCTCTTATATCAATTAATGTTCTATGTTAAAAATAGGATATTTGACCCCTTTGTTCTCTGTTACCTAATTACATATTTCATTACCATTTCATTTCCCTTTTTCCTTGTTATTTCTATTTTAAACCCACATCCAATCTCATCTGCTAAATTAGGAAGACTTTTTAATGGTCTCCCTAATAGCGTATATCACCAAACTAAAAAATAATCATACTCAACTAAAACTTAATTCCCAACATTATTATTATTATTATTATTATTACTTACTAAGCTACAACCCTAGTTGGAAAAGCAGTATGCTATAAGCCCAGGGGCTCCAACAGGGAAAATAGCTCAGTGCGGAAAGGAAAAAAAGGAAAATAAAATATTCTAAGAAGAGTAACAACAATAAATATCTCCTATATAAACTATAAAAACTTTAACAAAACAAGAGGAAGAGAAATAAGATAGGAGAGTGTGCTCGAGTGTACCCTCAAGCAAGAGAACTCTAACCCAAGACAGTGAAAGGACATGGTACAGAGGCTATGGCACTACCCAAGACTAGAGAACAGTGGTTTGATTTTGGAGTGTCCTTCTCCTAGAAGAGCTGCTTACCATAGCTAAAGAGTCTCTTCTACCCTTACCAAGAGGAAAGTGGCACTGAACAATTACAGTGCAGTAACCCCTTGGGTGATGAAGAATTGTTTGGTAATCTGTGTTGTCAGGTGTATGAGGATAGAGGAGAATATGTAAAGAATATGCCAGACTATTCAGTGTGTATGTAGGCAAAGGGAAAATGAACCGTAACCAGAGAGGAGGATCCAATGTAGTACTGTCTGGCCAGTCAAAAGACCCCATAACTCTCTAGCAGTAGTATCTCAACGGGTGGCTGGTGCCCTGGCCAACCTACTACCATTTTCCGGACCTGGCTGTTAGATTTCGTTGTTTCAAAAGTTAAGATTATCAATTATCTGAAATGCTCTTAAAGTTTCTTTAGGTCTAAGACTTGAATAGTTTTGAGAGTAATAATGACCAAAGTCGAGGTGGGAACAAAGTTATACTAAAGTAATCCAAAGATTATAATAATACGGATGATTTACACAAATATGATTTTTTTACATATTGAAAGAGAATTTCTATCACTTAGTACAAATGAAGTGCTATCAAGCAGGTTTTACTGAACATATTGCATAAGCACTTCAATTGCATCTCGATCCAAACTTGCCTATGCTTAATGAGGAGTAAACTGAATAAAATGCTGTAGTATTCAATTAAATAAATACAGAAGACACTTAGGTGCTACTTTCAGACAAGAACCCTAGTCCAAATTATACTATTGGTTTCGATCAACAGTTTAATACACAACTAAATTTCGTTAACAGCAAGTTACGTAAAAGTTTAGGCTTAGTAATTAGACAGAGTGACAGAGCAACGATTAGACAGAGTTCTTACCACTTCGTTTCTTTAAAGCAATTTTAACACAAAATTATACTATGCTTACATAGTTATATTAATACCCGAGTACCTTAAGCAATGCAAACACACAAATGGTACTAGGCTTAGACAGTTATGTAAGTTTTTTTTTTTATAGTTTGTATATGGTATATCTGTTTTGATGTTGTCACTGATTCTAAAATAATTTATTGTAATTTTTTTTTCGTCGTTTAATTATTTCCATATTTCCTTTCCTCACTGGGGTATTTTTCCCTGTTGGAGCCCTTGGGCTTATAGCATCCTGCTTTTCTAACTAGGGTTGTAGCTTGGATAATAATAATAATAATAATAATAATAATAATAATAATAATAATAATAATAATAATAATAACACTTGAGTAATTCAAGCACAGCAAAGTCATTACAGTATTTTAGAAATAAGAGATGTACAAGAGAACAGAGGTATCAGTAGTCGAAGATTAATCCTAACAACTGGCCTGTTTTGCGAAGACATTACCAAGTTGACTGCCAGAGAGGTGTGAGGTCTGCAATGCAAAATTAGCCTTTATATAACCCCATCCACCTTAGGTACTACATTACAGCTGTGTCACGTGATAATTAAAAAAAACTTCGTTCCCAAAATCTTTTGTAATAAACGAACTTCATGTTTACTTAATTTCTTGTTACTAATATTATTTCTGTTCACTTGATAAAAACACTTTTACAAAGAAACCCCTAAATACTAAGATATAAAATAATTTCGTAATCAAGACCCCTCTTATATGACGTCACTTCATTTCCAACTTCCAAGTATAGACAATTCTATTCGATTCTATTCATTCTAAAGCCTTCTAGATTTCCTTAACCCACGGCATAATAAAAATACACTGCATTAGATTTGTATGTATAGTAGTAGTTTCATTATAAATCATAATTCATTTAAGTTATTGATATAGTTGTGAATGAGCAATTGCATAACAATAACTTAATGATAATAAAGATAACTATTACTACCACTTTTACTACTCATATGACCTTAATTATTCTAAGCTAACAAATATAATAATCCTCCTCTGCAAAGATTATTCCTAACATTGTCTTCCATTCTCACCGACCTGCCTTCCTCTATATTCAACCTCCTGAACGCTGTCTGACGTAAATTATTATTCCAATTAAGGTTTATTACCAACGCCTCTGAACAGGAGTCATAATGTGCAACGAAGTTCATAAGTCACAGTAAAGATTGGTATTTTTCCCGTAATCACATTAATCCTTCGCATCATTTACTTTCCGAAATTCTCACAATTGGAGGGTATGCGTCTTCACCTTCCCAGTAAGGCTTAATAACTATACGTTCGTATATTCATATAGGAGATATTTATTCTAATGTTACGGTTCTTAAAATATTAAATTTTTTTCTTATTTTCTTTCCTCACTGGGCTATTTTCCCTTTTGGAGCCCCTAGGGTTGTAGCTTAGCAATTGATACTACTACTACTACTGCTACTACTACTACTACTACTACTACTACTACTACTAATAATAATAAAGAATTCCTGGCATTAAAAGAACATAAGTGATGATTTTTCCTCATTATTTTCATTATAGAATCATATTTGCCCTGTCCTATTACCTTAATTAAGAAGATCCCTAACAGTGGTTGTGAAGGCTTTGCTTGTTTTAAAATGCGCCCAGATTTATTTAGCCTTATTATATAACTGCTCCTATTTTCGAAATAGTTGATAATTCTCTCTCTCTCTCTCTCTCTCTCTCTCTCTCTCTCTCTCTCTCTCTCTCTCTCTCTCTCTCTCTCTCTCTCTCTCTCTCTCTCTCTCTCTCTCTCAATAACTGCTTCTCACTGTTTTTATACTTGCACTGTATTCTTTTAACTAAAGGTAGGTCATTATGAATGATCATCTATTTCACTCGTCCTCCAGTTAAATGTATTTTCACCTATTTCTCATTTCTTATTGTGATAGGTTTTGTAAATTCCTCAAAAGAAAAGAAAATAATATAGACATCTATTTATCAGTTTTAGAGTTTCATTTCCAAACAGAGTCAATAGAAATTTGTAAATGGTTTTTCCCTCTCTTTTCTTGTCCTCTGCTAAAGTTACAAAAGTAAAATGTGTGCAAGGAAAATAAGGGAATAAATTAGAACAATATTGGGAGTTAAATGGAAGGACAGTATTAAAAATGAAACTATTAAGAGAGACTACCCGAGTGCTTTATGTGGATGAGATCATGTTGAGGGGTATATGGAGATGGTTTGGACATGCTCTTCGCACTCTCCAAGAGAGATTAGTTCACCAAACTTTCAACTGGGCTCCACAGGACACTATAAGAGTTGGAAGACCCAGGCCTATATGGCTGACGACTATGAAGCGTGAAGTAGATGATAAAAGGGGAAGTATTGAATTAAAAAGCTTAAGATAGAGACAACCGGTGAAATCTAACCGAGGCCCTTTGCGTCAATAGACGAAGGAGATGATGATGATAATGATTATGATGGATTTTAAAGGTTTGTTTATTCTATGCGTCTCTAAATCGCTGTAATTTGAATTGATGTAAATATTCACTGGTGATTCAACTCCGACATGTACAAAGGTGGTCATTCGATTGTTGATTAAAGTTCATTTTATTTGTGAACAAATAAAAAAATAACCATTGGCGTCGATGATCACAGACATATAATTGATTGGTAGCAACCAATTGTTCGTAATCTCCGATTGAAGGTCAACAAAATTAATTGTTTGGTCGTTTTAGGTAATTTTTGCTAAAGGGGACGAAGGCGTACTCATAGCCTGGTGAGAGAGGCTACCCAAAGAGGTACACTCGGAAATCATAACTCCCCTACAAATTGCCAAACCAGCTGGTTGTAGTTAGGAAAGGAGGTGGTGGTGGGAAGGGTTGAATCAGTGTGTGTGTGTGTGTGTGTGTGTGTGTGCATATCTATCTAAACATTTAGACGTTATTTTTGACGACTCGGTACAGTAGTATAAGCATATTTGTGAACTCTTCAATAAGACTATTACCACCGTCCGATGTTTTCAATAATTTGAAAAAACTGGAAGTTCTTCAATTATTATTATTATTATTATTATTATTATTATTATTATTATTATTATTATTATTATTATTATCATTATTATTATCTACAACCCTAGTTGGAAAAGCTAGACGCTATAAGCCCAAGGGCTTCAAAAGGGAAAAACAGCCCCGTGATGAAGGGAAATAAGGAAATAAATAAACGATCAGATGAATAACGAACAATTAAAATAAAACATTTTATAAACAGTAAAAAAATTAAAACCTATTTCATAAAAAAACTGTAAAAAGATAGATTTATGTCATCCAACTTCCCCTTTTTCACCTAAACTCGTAAAATTGCATCTTAGTTTATTTTTGTAAGATTATATCTAATCAACATCTATGTAAATCTTTGTTAAGGAATTTAATCCAAATAAAAATGAAGAATAGAAAGCAACAACAACAACAACAACAACAACCATAATAATAATAATAATAATAATAATAATAATAATAATAATAATAATAATAATAATAATAATAATAATTCCAAGAGCAACTCTTTTCCTTGAAGCCTTCGGTTATTATCCAGCTATAAAACAAACAGTTCTTTCAAAAGTTAAAGTCAATTGCTTGGATAAAAGAGAACAAAATAAATCCCAACAGTTCTAAAAATGTCTCGAGGGAAAAACAAATTGCCTCACTTTTAAGTATAAATGTTATCTCAGAGAGAAAGGTCAAAAGAATACCGGGATTTGAGAGTTTATCTAAAAAAAAAAAGAACGCTAGAAGATTAGTTATTTCAACTTTTTATTTTACATGGAAAGGAAGTTTAATAATAGTCTTTTAATTTCCTGCGTCTGATATGCATATTCATAACTTCTTTTTTTTTTCTTTTACTTCCTAGTTTCCTTTCCTAACTGGGCTATTTTTGCCTATTGGAGACATTGAGTTTGTAGTATCTTGTTTTTCCAATTTGGGTTATAGCTTAGCTTGTGATATTAATAATAATAATAATAATAATAATAATAATAATAATAATAATAATAATAATAAT
>NC_090736.1:21834893-21837393 GCF_036898095.1 Palaemon carinicauda | reverse complement strand
ATTTTTAGATTCCGCTAACCCTCACGATTAACCTAATCTACGTTAACAGCCCCTGGCTGCATTTCAGCTAAACTGTATTCACCATAGATTGCATGAACGAAATAGTCTTCCTCGTAATACATGAATTATGTATTGCATAAATTACGTTGTAATGTTAATTACATAAGCAAAACAGGGGCCTGTCAGATATAATGTCACAAAGTGTACCAAAATATTTTTAAATTCGTTACTTAATTTTTTATAAACTCTAATTGTAATCGGAAATTTTCTGTAAATATATACTGTTCTTATGCGTATTTCAGCAAAATACAGGCGGCTGTAATTTTACCATACTTTTATTATCTTTTACGGTGTGGTGACCGTAGTATCACTCCTTTTCGTCAATATACCTGTTTTTATAACGGTAAACATCCTGGAATAAATATTACTAGGTATTTAACGTTTTTCTCATTGCAAGTTTTTGACAGTGTAGGCAGGAAAATAAAATTCTTTTAAGGAATGAAACTAAGAGTATGAGATGTTTCTCCCAAGTTTCGTCCAAATTTTCTCGACTTTGAAAGTCCATTTCTGAGAATATAACTTCAGACACTTTTGGTACATTGATTGGATTGTATTCACATATGTGGGCTATATAGCTAGGCACTGGGGCCTGTGACCTCATTCAGCGCATAAGCATATTCAAGATAAAACCCTAGTTACCCTCTGAGGTAAGAGGTTAGAAGAGGCTGGTCAGCAAGACAGAAGGAACGAAGTAAGAACGGACTGACTGATTGATTGATTGATTCTGGATTCCTGAAGTAAGAATGGAGGTAAAGTGGAAGGATATAAACCTTCTATTGCCTACCTACAGTGTACCGCAAAAGGTACACTGTAAGCACTATTCCCTACATCGATATTACGAGTTATAAAGGGATTGCTTGCATGGCTTATCAATTAAAGATAATTAATTAACAAGGTTTTATACAGGTAACTGCGTCGTTAATGGTATTTACAGTAGTACTCGGTTTACGTCAGTTCGGTTTACATCATTACGCCTGTCATCCTTACATACTAAATGGAAAAATATAATTCGCGTTATGGCATTTTACGCAACCTCACCTCAGTCTCAAAGTTCATTATGAAAATACTAGTGTACGCGACCGTCAAAAATGACGCCTAAATGTCTAGCTATGTACTCACACAGATTCAACTCTTCCTACACCTCCCCTTCCCTCAGGGGGTAACCCCTCGGTGACCGGATATATATATATATATATATATATATATATATATATATATATATATATATATATATATATATATATATATATATATATATATATATCCAGACAATCGTTCTTTATTATAAAATAGGAGATTGATTATACTGTATACATGCCATGAACATAAAATATAATTACCCTGTAAGTATTAAAAAATACATGAACTACATCTGACAACCATATTTTGATCTTATCGAAGGCGTATATTACTGTACTGGTTCTCGTCTGTAATTTTACCCCGATCAATATTTCGATAATGATTTTATCAATACAATGTGTTTAATTTATGACTGTTCAAGAAAAAATAAAAGGATACCAAAGTATCTCATGTTAAAGATAATTCTATTAAGTATATAAAAAAAAAATGAATGCATAGCACCAAGGCACTATTATTATTATTATCATTATTATTATTATTTTTATTATTTTTTATTATTATTATTATTACTTGCTAAGCTACAGCCCTAGCTGGAAAAGCAGGATGCTATAAGCCCAGAGGCTCCAACAAGGAAAAAAAAGCCCAGTGAGGAAAGGAAAAAAAAGAAAAATCAAATATTTTAGGAATAGTAACAATATCAAAATAAACATTTCCTATATAAAGTACATTAGTTGTTAACAAGTTACGGGTTGTACATACGCACTGTCCTTATCCCTTTTATATCTCAGCAATCTTTGGATGTTCTAGCAATGTCTCACAAGATTATTTTAAATTGGTAATTCTAAAAGGTGTGTGATGACAAAGCAATGGAATTGGACTTGATAGAAAGATATGAAAGAGGTGAAAAGGTGATAAACATAGGACTGCCTCTGACAATGGTGTCCAACATTATACACAATAAAGAGCACATTGTCCAATATGTGACTGGATACCTCAGTTATCAAAACATTCTGAAATTAAATGGGTCGCTCATTATCCCTTTGAAATATTTATTCTAATGTTACTGCTTCTTAAAATATCTAATTTTTTCCTTGTTTCCTTTCCTTACTGGACTATTTTCCCCGTTGGACCCCTGGGCTTATAGCATTTTGCCTTTCCAAACAGGATTATAGCTTAGCAATTAATAATAATAATAATAATAATAATAATAATAATAATAATAATAATAATAATAATAATAATAATAATAGATGCACGAACAAATTCCTACAAGACAAATGCCTATTCATGAAAGGGCCAAGTCCTCATTTGTCACGAAATACAGACATTTTAATCGGTTCAAGGAAGCTCTCTAGTTTAC
>NC_090736.1:21811202-21826202 GCF_036898095.1 Palaemon carinicauda | reverse complement strand
TTTATTGGTCTTCTCAAGAGGTAATTTGAGTTTAGATCTATCTAGTTATGATAGAAAGTTGGGAAGTATTGTATTTGTTTGTTTACACTTTCCATAATCGTAAATATCGTTTGGTGTCAGTCATGTCACTTCAGACGTTGTACTACAAATACCCTTTTATTTCTGTCATTAGTAAGTTTGCAAGCAAAGTTACTTACTCGTGAATTTGATACTATTCTTACTATTTTATAATGTTAGGTGTGTTTATCATAGTTATCTTTATCTGGTATTTCAAGCTTTCGTTGCATTCAGATTTTCCTACGCTGTGCCATCCTGTACCTAGTGCTAGGCATGCGGTTAATTCTAATAGTCTTGCCTTTTCCATCATAATGTTCAGTACTACATAGTGTTTCAGGAGTTTTACTCCAGCTGCAACCATATTGAGGAATCATCTTCCTAATGTGGTGGTTGAATGGACGGAACTTCGAAAATTCTAATTGGTTGCAAAGGCTTTTGTTGGATAAGTTAACCCAAGTCACGTTTTATAGTTTATATATGATTGGTCTTTTTTAAAGTTGTTAGTGGTTTTGATATATATTATATTAGATTTTATCATTTCTGATCTATAGTTTATTTGCTACTTCTCCAATTTCTTTCCGTACCATGCTGCACGGTAGGTGAAGGCCTTATGCTTGTAGCATCTTGCTTTTTCCAACTCAAAGTTGTAGCATTTATAACAACAACAACAACAACAACAACAACAACGACAATGATAATAATATAAATAATAAAAACAATAATATCTACTTGTCCCTCTGTAATATATTTTTACATTGGTTCAGTTATCTTAAAAATAGCCCTAGACAGAGTTAACTTGTTTTTTTTTTTTTTTAGATTAAATTCAAATCGAAATCCACAAGATGTCTCTAGTGACTAACTTCTAAATTAACTCCTTATTGTATCAAATTAGTGTAAATCACTTGGTTTTGATTAACATACTCATGAAGGTCACTAACCCCAATCATTACATATAATTTACTATTTCAGGGCTGACCCCATTCGAAGGATAGTTCTCTTTCACATAATTCCTGGAAAGCATCTCTACCGAAAGAGCGATAACGTACAAATTAACTATAAAATCTCTAAGCGTATTAAGGCATCAAATGAGTTCCACGTGTGGTAGTTATATCTATCTATAAGCCGATGACAGATGTAATATCAAACGTCAAACCTTGAGTTGGATATCCATGAAATACTAAGAAACCGATATGGTGATCTAGAAGTTGTTAATCACCGAGTGGGGTTCAACATTATTACGTGAATAAACACATACGAACTAGGAAGCGTACACGTATACGCATAAGCACATGGTCACACACACACACATATATGTATATATATATATATATATATATATGTAGGCTACATACATTCAGACACATATATGATTCTGAAAATTAAGTATATATGTACTATATGTACTTTAGACGAAAGTGCTTTAGACGAAAAGTCCTAGACCCATATATATATGATATATATATGTGTGTGTGTATATATATATATATATGTTTATATATATACATATATATATATATATATATATTATAACATATGTATAATGCTCACACGCGCATACATATATACATATATATATATATATATATATTTAGGCTACATACATCCAGACACACATATATGAATATAGATATTAAGTATATATATATATATATATGTATATATATATATATATATATGTTTAGGCTATATACATCCAGACACACATATATGAATATAGATATTATATATATATATATATATGTGTGTTTGTGTGTCTGTGTGTGTGCATAATATATGTATAATCCGCACACACGCATATATATATATATATACATATATATATGTGTGTGTGTGTGTGTGTTGTGTGTGCGTGTGTGTGTGCATGTGCCTGTTTGTGTGTAATTATCAGTGCCATTATAAATGGCCGCTTGTCTGATCGACAGGACACACAACAAGCATTTAATTCTAAGGAAAATTTGTATAGGGAAATCAGGAACAGCTACAGTATAAGTTCCAGATCCTTAAGAACAATAACGTTCAGTTGTTAAGCTTACTCTTTCTTAGTAGAGTAAGGAAGAATAACGTCTCCTTCTTAATAGTATAAGGAAGAATAACGTCTCTTTCTTAATTGAGTTAGGAAAAATAACGTCTCTTTCTTAATTGAGTAAGGAAAAATAACGTCTCTTTCCCATTAGAGTAAGGAAGAATGACGTCTCTTACTTAATTGCATAAGGAAGAATAACGTCTCTTACTTAATTGAGTAAGAAAAATAACGTTTCTTTCCCAATAGAGTAAGGAAGAATAACGTCTACTTCCTTCACGTCCTTTGACTGTCATGCGTGTTTCCCGAATCTCGGAATCTTTGTTAATCTACCATCGCCCATGAGTAGACGATAACAAGAATTCTAAACGCTTAATGATAAGGCAGTTTCTTTGACATTCTAAAGCCATATACATCTCGCCTATTCAATGCTATGTTTTACGTGTATATATTGCGCGTGTTTTGCAATCGTGTGTCTTTACATCTCCCGGGCTTCATTTTTTTTTTCTTATATTCACTTTTTTGAGCATAAATATGAATGTTTTTTAAGTATAAATGTAATGTTTCAATAGAGAAATAGATTTATACATTAATTACCTCTTTTTGTCCTTATTTTTCTTCATATTCACTATTATGAATTATGGAGATGTGTTTTCAAAATATAAATGTTTCAATTGAGAAATAGATAGATAAATAGATAGATAAGCATTACAAAAGCTTGTGTATGTGTATTTAGAAGCATTTTTCCGTCAGCGAAAAATCACGAACTTTACGCTGAATCTAGGGTAATGTAAATTTTTAGCTTCCCCACAGCTGACACGTTGAATTGTACCTGTAACACATTTAATTTCATGTATTTCACACCCACAAAGAAAAAAAATCATGTATTCTATATAGGAAGAATGGATGACTGACAGGACCTTTTCAAATCAGATTATTTTTTCATCTGAAATGCTGGTAACAATTTGTGAGACCAGCGGAATATCAGACATATCTGGTTTCATGAAAATTGCATGAGATAGTGTTTTTTATATGGTGGTGAGAAATTTCTTTTTTCATCATAAGTATTTCTAAGATATGTGAAGTTCTATTGAAATTACTGAAGTAATGATGCTCGTAAAAATTACCTATATTATCTAAAGCAATGTTAATAAACTATTTTTATATATAAAACTGATTTATGAATTCAGTGTACCATCCAAATGTGTGTTCCATCTGATATACTCGGAGGTAAAGAAAACCAGCTCGAACCAAATCGATTTCATGAGGATGAGTTCCTCATGATCGCTATGAATCTGGAAAAGGGGAAAGTTTTAATAAAAAGAAAATCTTCAACACTTATCAAAATTCATAACTGGAATTAGATTAAGTTGATAACTTTGGCTATGAAGAAAAGATCACATAAAGAGAAGACAAATTGAAGTATGCACGTGTGACAGAGGTCTTTAAGAAAAAGGGTTGAACGACATTCTTGAAGGGATTTGCATATTTAGAGAAATCTTTATAGTTTCTGAATCGCTATGAACTATTATTTATCTCCATTCTGGGCAAAATAGGTGGTTTTGTATGTGCATGAAAAATAAGATAAAATAGAAAAGTTTTACCCCAAAATAACAAAAACATACCAATTTTCGAAATTTTCATAGAAATACCACTTTTTGCCCCGAAAATAACAAAAACGTAACAATTTTCTAAATTGCAACCAGGAAGACACAAACTACGAATAACAGTAAGTACAAAATCTAATTCGTAAAGGTTTTGGGTAAAAATTAATACGTTTACACACATAGAAACTGAAAATAAATTAGAGCATGGATAAATTGGACATAACTTGTTTAGGATGAATTTATGAAGCAAATAGTCTGTAAACTAAAAAGAGGGACTACAGTTCAAAATCAGCTAAAATAATTAGAGAATGAATGAATTATTAGAATGAATAAATATAATCACTCTCTCGTTTCCTGAATATTTGAGCACTAGACATAAGATAGATCAATATCACCTTTTAACGGAAGCCTGAATGCTAATGTTTAGCAAAAATAATTTTTCACGAAAAACATTGTAACGTAAATTTTTATAAGATTAATTTTGCAGCAAATATAATATTACTATTATTTAAACGAACTGTGTTGAGAGAGACACCAAAAGGGCACGCAGTGAGAGAGAGAGAGAGAGAGAGAGAGAGAGAGAGATCAAGGTAACGGTAGGAAAATAGGACGTTATTTATGTAAAATAAACGCAATGAACTGCTGAGTTATGAACTGCAGTTTTGAAAGCAGCAGAATATGTACAATAATTATGTTGAATAATTCATTACTAGAAGCAAGGTCAGAATAATGAAAATAAAGAAAAATATAAATGCCAAATCTTACAATACTTATCTAAATCAAATGGTTGAGATAATATATATATATATATATATATATATATATGTATATATATACATATGAATAGGAGATAATCCTGACTAAAATGATGTGAAAAAGGAAATGTTATTTCTAAATATCGAAATATGAATTGAAAAAAAAATAAAAAAGACATTACTATTTCAAAGCAGGAAAACTCAGTAAGATTTAAAAACTGCAGTACATATATATATATATATATACATATAATATATATATATATATACATATATATATATATATATATATCTATATATATATATATATATATACATATATATATATATATATATATATATATATATATATATATATATCACTTCACTTCACTTCCACTCCCAGGTAGGCTTTCATCCTGTCAGTGGATATATATATATATATATATGTATATATATATATATATATATATATGAATATATATATGTATATATCTTCATATATATATGTATATGTATATACATATATACACACACACACATATATATATATGTATATATATATATGTATATATATGTATATATATGTATATATTTACATATATATATGTATATGTATATACACAAACACACACACACACACACATATATATATATATATATATATGTATGTATATATATATATATATATATATGTGTGTGTGTGTGTGTGTGTATATATATGTAATATTTTTCAAAGAAGATTTTTATGGAAAGCTCATAAAATTGAACAACCCGTATGAGTGACAAAAGAAAGGTATAAGAATAGACGGAGCTTTTGAGAAATGTTATTCTTTTGTTGTAATGGAGTTAGAATCAAGCCAAGAACTCTAATAAAAAGCTACATTACCATTGCTTAAGTGCTGAAATATTTGAAAAAATAAGGAAGAGGGGAACGCAAAAAAATATTGATTCTTGGAGATGCAATATATGGATCAGTAAATTTTGTATTAGAAAACGTGGTCAAAATTTGAGCAGACTTGAATAAAGGGAAAATTATTCAAGCATTCTTGTTCTGGAATGAAAGACTGCGCTGGAAGGTGGGTAGAGGAAGGAATGAATAAGTGGGGAATGATAACTGAAAAGAGATAGATGGGAAGAGTAATGGTCATAGAATTAGAAAAAAGGGGAATGGAATATCTGAAGGATCTCCAGGTAAAATCATATATGATTTTTCGAGTCGGAAATTCAAACAGAATCTACTATATGTTTAAATGTGAACAATCTAGATGTTAAGAGTAGAGCTCAAAGTTGCAGCAAATGTTTTCATGTTGAACAGGGTGACATAAAGTCTTATAGTTTATATATGACATATCTGTTTTGATGTTTTTACTATTTTTAGAATGATTTATTGTTAATTTGTTCTCATCATTTACTTATTTCCTTATTTCCTTTCCTTACTGGGTTATTTCTCCCTATTGGAGTCCTTGGGCTTATAGCATCTTGCTTTTCCAACTAAGGTTGTAGCTTGGCTAATAATAATAATGATAATAATAATAATAATAATAATAATAATAATAAGACATAGAGTACATAATATGTTTACCAATGTATATGTACAGTTGTTCTTCTCTATCGTTATCGTTACATTAAGGGCATAGTTGCCTGATGCGCCCTCTCAAAGGCATCCTCTTCCACAAAACCTCTTCTCTTCATATAATCCTTCCCCTTATCTCCTCATCTAATTCTCTGCCTTCCTTTTGATCTTCTCCCTCTTACAGGTTCCTCTCAAGCCCTCCACACTCCCTCCCCACCACCCCTCCTTAACACATGCCCACACCATCTCAGTCGTGACACTCTTATCATCTCAGTAATCTTTATAATACCTGCCATTCTTCTTATTTCATCATTTTCCAATCTTTCAAATAGTGATAGTCCCATAATCCACTTTAGCATTCTCATGTCTGTTCTCTCAAGCTTTGCAATAGTTTGCTTCCTTAATTCTTGAGCAGTTGCAGCTTCTCATGATGTGTACCGGAATTAATGAAGCCAACTGTACACTTTGCCGGAAGCTTGGGCAACGTCTGAAGGTTGTAGATTGTAGCAGGTAACGCCGCGTTTAGCAAACAAACTGTTGGCAACGCTGCCTGTAAAACAAAGTCGCTGAGCTTGCAAACTAGTGATCAAAACCCCTTTTATTAATTTTACCAAGTGTTTTGAAGAAAATTACTATATTTTACTACACAGCATTCGTAAAATTGATGAAATTTTTTTTGATTACATGTTTACAAGCTCATTGACTTTGTTTAACAGGCAGCATTACTAACAGTTTCCAGTTTCTCCTCTGCTAAACACAGCTTTATCGCCTACAATATGCAGCTGCCAGACGTCTTCTTAACTTCCCGTGAAGTGTACCGGAATTAGTGAAGATAACTGTATAGATCACACAATGGCAAGTTATATACTATATTTGATATTATGAAATCTGTCCAAATAAGCTTGCCTCCTATATAAAAGTGGTTAATTTTTAGTTGATATTATAACAACCGTACGTCTAATGTGTGCCATTATAACACATGTACATATAAAAGCTCACCGTTATAATTCCTGTAAATATATTTTTGGCATCGTAAAATCCCTTACCATTTACAGTGCACCTTGCATTGTACACCATAGACAGCAATAATCATTTCATGGCTCATCCCTTGTTTGAGCCAATTTAATAATAATAATAATAATAATAATAATAATAATAATAATAATAATAATAATAATAATAATAATAATAAAAATAATAATAATAATAATAATAATAATAATAATAATAATAAAAATAATAATAATAATAATAATAATAAAAATAATAATAATAATAATAATAATAATAATAATAATAATAATAATAATAATAATAATAAAAATAATAATAATAATAATAATAATAATAATAATAATAATAAAAATAATAATAATAATAATAATAATAAAAATAATAATAATAATAATAATAATTATAGCATAACGAAGTCGTGACAATGGTGGAGAAGAGCAAAAATCTTTTGGAAGAGACCAAGTAAGAAAAACCACACTCCCAAGTTTGATATACAGAAACGAGTATCAGTCACTTATAAAGAACGACCAGCAACGACACAATTAGAATTCAGTTTGTAACACGAACTAAAGAGAAAGTGGTATAGAGAACTTTTCTCGGAAATACCGGAAATTGGCGGAGATAACTTCTCGTGAAAAGGAAATGAATATTGCGAAAACACAGGGCGGGTGAGGAAAAAGAAATAGTCCTCACATGAAAATAGTGAAGAAGTAATTATTCGAATGTTAGAGAAGTAGAAGTGGTTACTGAGAGGAGGGATAAATGAAAGGAGTAAATGGTGACGATTGATGGGACGATAGAAATTGGGAAAGAAGGTGAAACCTCGCAGGAATTGGAGAGGAGTAAAGAGTAGTGAAGAAATGATCCCAGAAACCAAATGGAAATAGAATAGAGGCAATGATTCGAATCAGAGAATAAAGGGACAAAAACTGAATACCGATGTAACGACCCTAAAAGGAAATAAAAAAAAAAATACGGAACGAGAAAAAAAATTGAAAATTTTTAAATTCTCAAAATCTGAATGCACAAAAGGAAACTTAATGAGAGAGAGAGAGAGAGAGATGAGAGAGAGAGAGAGAGAGAGACGATATTGATGTGTTTATTCTTAGAGCAAAATTGTAAAAACATATTTAGAGTTCATCGGAAGGTACATGTGTTAACAAAATACAGCACATGAAAACAATAGAGTTCAGGACGTTTCTTTTTTTCTTTTATTAAGAATTACACATTTTATATTACAATTTATAATATTTATATATGTACATCAAAGTATATTTACACGATTTTTTTTTATTTAACATAGGTACACTGTATTTACAATTGCAATTTTTACTATTTATTTAAATATGTTTTTAGATAAAAAATATATTGACTCGTGAATACTCTTTTTAACAGAAGTTTTAAAATCCTATTTTATTTAAAAGCATTTGCCATTCCAAGTGTCTTTCTAGCATTATTTGTAATGAATAAAATGAACAGAAAACAACAAACATTAACGAAAGAGTAATGGAATTTGAGGAAAAACATATATTTTTTCATTCTTGACTCTGCAAAACTTTTTTTTTTTTTATCACCAAGAGGGAGTTGTTAATTTGCAATTTTAATCTAGATATGGACTTATTCTCTCTACTAAAAGACTTGCTTGACCTGGATCTACAAGGGGACTTTTTTGTGAGCAAAAGGCCTTTTTTGATGCGCGAAAGGCCTTTTTTGATGAGCAAAAGGACTTGTGACGGGCCGAGAGAAAGGTTGCGACTCAAAGGCAGGAAGCAATCAACTGAGTAACTTTATTATAGAACACTTTCCTTTATATACAAAACCTCAAGGCAACAGGCATTTTCATGTTCACAAGACAGACAATGTTGCAGAGCAAAACCGGACACATGATTATTCTGGTTCTTTTTAGTGCGAGGGAAGAGCGTATATACAAGCATAATATATACAAAATAATTTATGTACGATCGTGTGACACAAGGTTGGTACAGACTTTTGATATGTAAAACGCTTGTGACCAATAAGGGATTTTTAAAGTTTTTATTAAGAAAATTTTTCATCAAAAAATGGACTATCCTTATCTTGAAAGTAGAGTTTTGGTATGCAGATTAATTTATATATATATATATATATATAATATATATACATATATATATATATATATATATATTACTTTTTTTATCTGCAAAAGGATTTTTTTATCTAGAAAAATACCTTTTCTTATGTATAAAAGCTTTTGATTTGGAGCCCTTTGGCTTATAGCATCCTGCTTTTCCAGCTAAGGTTAGCTGAACCAATAGACAGGCCTTGAAATGTAGAGTAACTGGATTCATAAGGTTTATCATGTTTCCTTGATTGTTTTTTTTTTTTTTTTTTTTTTTTCAACAATACCGAATTCAATATTTATAGTTATCAAGTTCATCTGAAATTCTATTAATGACAAAATAGGAAAATTACATAATAGAATTAAGACCCTTTTCATTTCTTCGAAATTAGTATAGAAATTCGGATGAAAAAGAAATCAAACGTAAATATATTTTTACAGGAATAATTAGCGTATAGATTTATAGATTAATTAAGTGGAAAAAATACTATTTACTGAAACACAACATTTCCTTGGGATATCATTGGTAAAAAATAACATTAGGCGGCTAAATGATTTTTCATATTACTCAAAAACAGATTTTTTTTCCATAACATTTTCGAATGCAAAGGATAATATATTCTCAAAAAAAAAAAAAAATATTGGAAGATAATCTCATGGTAGTGCATTTGGTTTGCTAGTATCTTTATTATTAACATCATTTCTATTTCCAAACTGTAATAAATATATCGCATGTGAAAAATATAAAAGTTAAAAAAAAACCGCATGATAAGTAAACATTTTTGTTGGTCTGGAGCGTTTCTAACATTTGTTTTCTTTCATATACATTTAGATATAACTATAAAAACGAATATTTTACTGATTTCGTCATACTTTGTCAAAATAACTAATGGAAAGCTTCATACATTTAGATTTTAAGCGAATTGCTTATATCCATTACCTCCGGTCATAATTTCTCTTTTATATGCACGTGCAATTATTTTTCATTTGAGTTTTCTGTATTGGAGTAGGTCATGAATAATAAACAGAATTTGAATAGACGCATTTCATGTTTATGTTCATTTGTAGAATAAAGTCATCGCTTTTAACAGCTTGTCTCGCAAGCTTTTAAATCGAAAAGTAGATTTGAAAAAATTTTCATTGCAACAAACATCACATAATTTTATTCTTCAAATTTAAAACATGTGCATGTGTAAACAACACCTAACATCACTAAGAAATATAATAACTGCATAAAAAATCATATTCATGTATTCCAATTGCACCATCATATCCTACGCGAATTGACACAAAGGGCCTCAGTTAGATTTCGCCAGTTGTCTCTATCTTTAAATCAATACTTCCCCATTCACCACCTCCTATTTCACGCTTCATAGTCCTCAGCCATGCAGGCCTTGGTCTTCCAATACTTCTAGTGCCTTGTGAAGTCCAGTGTAAAGTTTGATGAACTAATCTCTTTTCATTATTAGAGTAAAATATATTTAGAGGTTTTAAGTACGAAGGCTTTCGTAATATATTATTTTACTGAAGAAAATTATAGACAATTTACCTCATACTATTGTCCAGTGAATTATATGATTTACATATTTGGCAAAGGTTGAAAATTTTGAACCCATAGTGCCATGATAGTAGTATAAAAGTTACTGCGTTTCCATTGTTTCATTTATGAAAAACTTAATAACTGCACAATAGCCTTTCCCATATGATTTTGCATTTCTATAACAGAATTCACCTAGTTTACTTATTCATTTTGGAAACTAAATGTTTTAAAATCTGCTCCGCTCAAAAGCCTCAACCTTTTACAATACTGGTATATTTTTGTTGCAGATATATTTTCCATAATTTTTTTTTTTTTTTTTGGGGGGGGGGAGGTGTTACATGTAGTGGCGACTCCAAAAGGTTTTTACCAAGACTTCATTTCCATTAGCAATTTTCTTTGATTAGCAAATCTCACATTGTTTCTAAAGTCCTTTGCCTGTTTGTGAAACTTATAAACAGGGTAGATTTTATATTTATCTCTAAAATAAGATTTCATAGGATGTTAAACCATTGGTTTACCATTAACTTATTCCAATGTGATTTCATATTATACTTTCTTTAGATAAAGATTTCATGTATAAATGATAAAAAGAAATAAATAAATACGTAAACTTAGTGGTTTAGAATGAGAGCTCAGTTTACAGCAATTCTGTGAACAAATATGAATGCTAATTCATATTATTATTAGTGATTATTATTGCTTGCTAAGCTACAACCCTAGTTGGAGAGGCAGGATGCTGTAAGCCCAGTGGCTCCAACAGGAAAAATAGTCCAGTGAGGAAAGGAAACCAGAAAAAATTTAATATTCTAAGAAGAGTAACATTTTGATAGATATCTTCTATTTCAACTATCAAAACTTTAACAAAACAAGAGGAAGAGGAATAAGATAGAATAGTGTCCAAGTGTACCCTGAAGCAAGAGACCTTTAACGCAAGACAGTGGAAGACCATGGTACAGAGGCTATAGCACTACTCAACATCAGAGAACAATGGTTTGATTTTGGAGTGTCCTCCTCCTAGAAGAGCTGCTTACCATATGTAAAAAGTCTCCTCTACCCTTACCAAGAGGAAATTGGCCAGTGAACAATTACAGCGCAATAATCCCTTGGGTGAAGAAAAATTGTTTGGTAATCTCAGTGATGTCAGGTGTTTGATGACAGAGGAGGATATGTAAAGAATAGGCCAGACTAATCGGAGCATGACTGTAGGGAAAGGGAAAATGAACCGTAACCAGAGAGAAGGATCCAATGAAGTAGTCTGGCTTGTCAAAAGACCCCATAACTCTCTAGTGGCAGTATCTCGATGGGTGGCTGGTGCCTTGGACAACTTATTACCCATTTTCCTGTAAAACAGTATTTCCTAGCCAATACTGTACATTAAGAGAGAGAGAGAGAGAGAGGAGAGAGAGAGAGAGAGAGAGAGAGAGATATTTACCTAAAGGTTCCCTAATTCAAAAATAGCTTCAAGTTGAATCCCAGTCTTTTCAGAGAATGTAGTTCTTGGAATGTCTCCCATGACTCAAAAATATTAGAAATAAAAAGAATAAGAAAAAAGGGTTATTGGCGTATGATGTCTAAATATTTAACATATTTCATCACCATTAAAAATAGTTTAATCTAAAACAATAATTGTTTTTGTTAAGATGTTACCAATAAAGAGTAGTCATGCTCCTGGATATTTATTAGTGTAATTGACTTGTATTTTTTGTAAAAATGCCAGATTTTTTAAAGTTATGAAATATCTTATTTTTCTTCCTCTTGTTTTGTTAAAGTTTTTATGGTTTATATAGGAAATATTTATTCTGGTGTTACTGTTCTTGAAATATTGTATTTTTCTTTGTTTCCTTACCTCACTGGGCTCTATTCCCTGTTGGAGCCCCTAGGATTATAGCATCCTGCCTTTACAACTAGGGTTGTAGCTTAGCAAGTAATAATGATAATAATAATAATAATAATAATAATAATAATAATAATAATAATAATAATAATGATAATAATAACAATAATAATAATAATAATAATAAAGAAAATGATAATGATAATAATAATAACAACCCAATTTTATGAGTATCTATGTAGGTAAATATCTAGCTTTTCCATAGAGGTTATTCCTGAATCCTGATATTTTCCAACATACTTTAACTTCTTAAAGAGAGACGGTTTTATTTATGCATTAAAGTAATATAATCGTCTTGGATAACTTCGTTTCGGTTTTTACATATATATATTTTCTTGGTGTATACTTTATAGATACGACTGGAATATATGTAACTGTCTTCTTTCTCCTGCAGCTGTAACATTTTTGTAATTTAAAAGCAGGGCCGTAGATCAGAATTAACATAAAATTACTATACTCAGATGAGAGCAGCTGTTTTTCAGCGAGTTTATGCTTCAACCGAAAATAAATATAAAGGGACTATAACAGAAACTTTCAGTGGTACACCCAAGGAATACAAATGGTGGGCTGTGGTCTACTGGTGTATAGGTCAATCTAATAGTTTCTTCATTTGCTTAACCATATGGGTGTTTACCTCACTGTACATAACAAAAAAAAAAAAAAACAATTTAGCTGATATTAATGACAGTAGCACAGCATTAACAAATCAATATGCCATTTATTATATATATATATTATATATATATATGTTTATATATATATTGTATTATATATATATATATATATAATATCTGTGTATGTAATATACATATATATGTACAGTATATATATTATATATATATATATATCGGTATATATCAATCATCTCCTTCTACGCCTATTGACGCAATCGGCCTCAGTTAGATTTCGCCAGTCGTCTCTATCTTGTGTTTTTAATTCAATACATCTCCACTCATCATCTCACTGCTCCACGCTTCATAGTTCTCAGCCATGTGCGCCTCGGGCTTCCAACGCTTTTCATATCTTTTGGAGCACATTTAAATGTTTGTTGAACTAGACTTTCTTGGGGAGTGCGAAGAGCATGCCCAAGCATCTCCATCTACCCCTCATCATGATCTCATCCCCATATGGTACTCGGGGTAATCTCTCTTATAGTTTCTTTTCTAATCCTGTCCTTCATTTAACTCCCAATAGTCTTCTTAGTGCTTTGTTCTCAGATCTACTAAATCTGTTGGAGATTGTTTCATAGTCCATACCATGACTCAAGTCCATAAAGTAACACTGATCTCACTAAACTGTTATATATCCTGATTTTTATATGAAAGTTCAGGCTATATGTTTTCCAAATTTACTCAACCTAGCCATTGTTTTATTTGTCCTTTTCAACCTTTCATTAAACGTCAATTCTAAAGACCCGGAATTAGAGATTATAGTTCCTAAATATTTAAAGGATTCTACCTCATTAATCCTTTCTCCTTCTAATGATATGTCATCTTCCATTGCATAATCCGTTCTCATTATCTCTGTCTTTCTTCTTTTTTATCTTAACCAACCTCGTGTTATATTCCAAACATTCTATTCAGCAAGCATTGCAAATCCTGTGGTGTTCTGCTAAGAAGGACAGCGTCGTCAACATACCCTAGGTCAGTTAATTTCCTATTATCAATTCAGTCCAATCTTTTCTCCACCATATATGTAATTATATTACATACATGTATATATATATATATATATATATATGTATATATATATATATATATATGTGTGTGTATATATATATATATATATATAATGGATGTATGCATATGTATTCGTATATTTATACACACGAACGTTGTCTATATATATATATATATATATATATATGGTATAATTCCTACGTTGGTTTATTTATGATTCTGTGTATTAAACCTGACATTACCACATTACCGCAGTAAGAACCATATACAAAATCTTAGCTATAGCAGAGCACCACATGATTTCATTATCTAATTTTTCAAGTTTAAGAAAAAATACAAATTGTTAACAGAATTCACCATTATGAAATAGCAGATCCAAATTTTCATTAAACTTGAAAGCACCATTACCAAAAAAACATAAACAGTTTGAATATAGAATCTCTTGTTGGAGTACTCAGTTAATTCACCCAATTGTAAATTATTATAATTTTATAGGCTACTTGATTCACTAATGGTTGAATTCTTGTTATAAGTGCCATCATTGTGGTAATATAATCCTGCTTATCAATGAGTTTTCGGGTAATTTTCCTCGTTAATAGCTGGCTCATCATAAGAGAACATAACAACATGATTTACAATAGATATGAATATTCTCATCACTAATAGGATATTATTATTATTATTATTATTAATATTATTATTATTATTATTATTTATTATTATTATTATTACTTGATAAGCTACAAGCCTAGTGGGAAAAGCAGGATGGTATAAGGCCCAA
>NC_090736.1:21788702-21806202 GCF_036898095.1 Palaemon carinicauda | reverse complement strand
TTTCTCTTTTTCGAAGGTAAAGTTGGCTCTTCGGGAATTTTTACTGAGACCCATCTATTTCTTTACTTTTTTTATTCCCAGGAAACAATCTTGGAATAAATGAAAATTCATACCTGAAGTTTTTACATAGTGTAGAACTTCCGTTTTATTTTTTGTAGAGTTTATATTCGTAAATCAATTCACACTTTTTAGAACACATTTACTGCAGAGTTACAGTAATTGTCTTTTCTTGATTAATTGATGTAATTTGTGCGTTATTAAGATAAGTAATCATCAGAGCATCCACTTTTCCCTTGATAAGAATAGCTCTTTTCAAGAATTATAGTTCATATCAAATCATTAACTTTAACTTTATTTGTTAAGAGATTATATTCATAGGCCAAATTTAAACAATTAAAAAAATGCTCATCAATAGTAAAGGCGAGAGACATGACAATACCCCTAGAGATTGACCATATATACAGTACATATAATCAGCGTCCCAAACCCCTTCTCCACCCAAGCTAGGACAAAGGAAGAGCAGGCTATGGCTGCTGCTGATAGACCTATAGGTTTCCTCTAATCCCTAGCTCACATGTTCCAGGTATTACAAGAAACTGTCGAAATGAGTAGGTCTCAAACTCCCGTCCAATGAACTGCTAGCAGTGACGTTTCCATAGGCAACTACGTTAGAAGAAAATAGACTAAAATATAAAAGGAATTTTTACTCCAAGAACAAAGGATTTGAAATGGAAACACAATCGTATATATAAAGATTTATTTTGTATTCATCCATTTGAAACGTCAAAATTGGACACCAATAGATACATACAGAGATGAGACGAAAGCTATTGGTGTACGCATTCTTATAGACATACCCTTTCGCTCCCATGCTTTCTTGTTTTCATTCCACTGTAACTCAGGAAACATTTGGAAGAGGAAAATAAAAACTGAAATCCACTGATAAGTAGTTCTTAGCACAGATAAACGATATCAGCATCTATCACCGGTGAAGAGTTTCTTTCCAGAGATCTTTGGCTAACAAATAGTCCTATGTGAGAGAGACTGGACTGGCCAAGTTGCGGATCAGTTAAAGTTTCACTGCCTTGTGGTTGTGTGAAAATTTGCTTTCAACATTTATCGATTAGGTCAGATTTCATTAATTTATGTATTTATTTGTTTATCTATCTATCGATATATATATATATATATATATATACAGTATATGTGTGTGTGTGTGTATATATATATATACATGTGTATATATATATATATATATATACATACATGTATATTATATATATATATATATTTGTATATAATTTTAATTTTCGCCACCAATGGTAATCGCCGTTAATGAAAATTGTATTAGAGAGAAGTTTGTCCCAAAAGCTTATGTATATATATAATATATATATATTATACATATATATATATATATATATATACATATGTATATATATATATATATATATATGTTTGTATATAATTTTCATTGATGCCACCAAGGAAATCGCTGTTCATGAAAATTGTATTAGGTAGTAGTTGTCCCAAAAGCGTATATATATTATATTATATATATATACATATACCGATTCATCTATTTGGCTTCACATCATCCCAGATAAACCAGTTATTAATACTGGTAATTAGAGTAAGTTGAATGAATCTTCTATCACATTTGAAAAAAAAGTCTAGATTGACTTATGCCATTGTCACTGTAACTGATTTCTATGTCTTGTTCAATCTGTTTGAACCTTGAGAATAATATGAATTTCATAAGGCTACATTTAGATTTATAATTTTTTTTTTCTATGGATCGATATTATAATGCCTTCTGTTTATCTTATAAGAGTGTTTGCCCTGTAATTGAGTTACATCTATACTATTTTGATCTTTATTAAAAAGTTATTTGGAAATATGTGCTATGAAACATGGTTGAAATTTATTAAATTTTCGAAGAACACAAAGGCTTCCTTTGCAGGTTTGAAGGAATTAATATGCAAATAAAAATTATGTTTTTCATCGGGATATTCAAAAGATTTATTATAGTTATTTTGAAAATAAGAAAAGAGAACCCACCCTCGCCAGTCTAATATTCTACAGAAGACTCTTCTATATTGCTCAAAATCATATCTTCATTTTAGCTGTACATAAAATTTTCTAAATGCTATGGGACAGATATCTTAAATTCATTTACCGCCCAAAAATTAGCAAAAAAAACAAGATATTTTTTTCTGGATAGACACGAATAGAAAAACAGTCAAAAAAAAAAAAAAAAAAACTAAATTTAGTTGGGAGGTTTAACAAAATTTTACCTATTTCCAGTCGTAATGAACTATATAATGGATTAGTATTGCCCATTTTATGCTGACTAAAATGAAACGGGCAATATTCCTTTATACTACCTATTACTTGTATATCATATTTTTGGGGCAACAGATTATCCTTCACTGGGGAACAAGTTATGTGTGTGTATATATATATATATATATATATAATTCATATTTTTTATATAAATGTACATTTATATATATATATATATATATATATTTATATATATTTATATTATAATATATATATATATATATACATTTATATGTGTGTATATAGAATTCATTTATGTACATACATATATATGTATACGTAACTTCATAATTCTATATATATGTATGTACTATTTATACATACATACATATATATATATATATATTATACATTCATACATATATATATATTATATATATATATAAATATATATATACACACACGCACACACATATATATATAATATATATACAATAATATATATATATATATATATGTATACATATAAATACACACACATATATATATATATATATATGTATATATTATATATATGTATTTATATATATATATATATATATACATATATATATAATATATATATAATATGTGTGTAGGTATTGTTAGTATTTCTTTATGGAAGTTCGTAAATCTATAATGTATATTTAAACACACTGTACATGAATATAATATACGAGTGTAAATCTGCATTGTTTATTTTGTCCACATTATATTTTATTCTCGGGCACCTTAGGATATCCATTTCTTGACCCAAGATCTCAGAATAAACAAGACAGCTTCTGACGTCTATAAATCAATGATTGTTTATTTTTACATCAACATATTAATATTTTATTATCTGGTCTTCACCTGTGACGTCATTACTTGTCTGTAATTATTTATTTTTGATTAACAATTTAAGATGATATCGCCAATATAATTATTCTTATTCTGTTGATTATATGCCATATATATATATATATATATATATGTATATAAACATATATATATATATATATATATATGCATATATATGTATATAAATATATAATTTATGTATATATATATGTATATATATATATATATATACGCAAACACATATTTGTGTATATACATTTATATATATATATATATATATAAATATATAAACATATACACACACATATATATATATATATATACATATATATATACATATATATATATATATATAATATACATATATATATATATATATATATAAACACACACATATATATGCATATATATATATATATATATATATATTTATATATATATATATTATATATACTATATATATATAATTTAATATATCACGTAAAGAAAAGGTTTTGTAAACAGTGGAAGATATGATAAATCGTTCAGCTCCTCACTAGGACAGATAGAAATATTTCACGCAGTCTTTAATTTATACAATATGTACAAAATATACAAATCTGTGCTGCGCTATATCCTTCGATAGTTCAAGTAGCATTGTTTAAACATTTATTTGACACGTAAACATACATATATGCTTTTTTCCATATAATTTCCATAAAATATATTGTATAGAACTTAAACTACATTAATCACAGCCGCTGACAAATTGTGGGTTAAGTGGTGACCTGGAAAGAGATAAATCCTGGATTAGAAATGGATATTGAAATTAGAAATTTTAAGAGTCGAAATTGAGTGATAATTCTGAAATTAGAAACTGAATGATGATTAATGCCTGGTAAATGTTAATAATTGAATAAATATTTAAAGAATGCAAATTGAATAATCTTTGGAAAAAATAGATTTACTGGTATATTAGGGATATGCAATTGTTGTTGTTGTTGTTGTTGTTGTTGTTTGTTGTTGTCATAAGAATGAAGTTCTCTGCTATGAAAAACTCCCGATGATTCACGAAAATAGGTTGGGAAATTTATATTAATATACTGATTGACATAATGGAAACACTGGGAGGAGAGAGAGAGAGAGAGAGAGAGAGAGAGAGAGAGAGAGAGAGAGAAAATCATGTATATGTGTTTGGATGTAGGTTCTACTTCCTTTATTATTATTATTATTATTATTATTATTATTATTATTATTATTATTATTATTATATTTGGGTATTTGTTGTTGTTGTTGTTGTTGTTACTACTACTAGCTAAACTACAACCCTAGTTGAAAGAGAAGAATGTTATAAGCCTAAGGGCTCCAAAAGGGAAATAAAAAATAGCCCAGTAAAGAAAGTAAATAAATAAACTGCAAGAGAAGTAATGAACTTGATAAAAAGAACAGTATCAACATTAAAATGCAATTCCATATCTAAACTATAAAAATTTGTAAAATACAAACGAAACAGAAAGTATTCAAAAATATAAATCAATAATGTTTTTATATATCTTCTTTTATAAATAAACAAAAAGGACTTAATGCATATCTTTTTTCCAAATTAATTATTTGATATAGTAAATGCATTAGCAGACGTGTCTACGCTCATATGAATTCTTGCAGTCATCAGCATAACCACAATTGGCATAATATGGAGGGTCTGATGTTGATGACATGAAAGGCAATATGATTAAGTAACAATAGAATTTTTTTTTTCCTCTTTTTATAGAAAGGAATTAATTCTGTCAAACAAATTTTCACTGGATACTGAATATGTACATTTATCGATCTATCTCTCTCTCTCTCTCTCTCTCCTCTCTCTCTCTCTCTCTCTCTCTCTATATATATATATATATATATATATTGTATTTACACATACGTGTATGCATGTATATATATTATTTATAATTATATGAATATACACATATAGAGGAATTTATATAGAATCATATATATACCTGTATACTTTGTATACTTACAGTCATATATATATATATATATATACATATATATATATATATATATATAGAGAGAGAGAGAGAGAGAGAGAGAGAGAGAGAGAGAGAGAGAGAGATACGGTAGTGTGTGTCATCATTAAGCCATATATATATATATATATGTATATATATATATATATATATGGATATATATATACATATATATATATATATATATGTATGTATATATGTATATATATATATATTATATTTGTATATATATATATTTATATATATATATATATATACACACATATATATATATATATATACCGCTGTATATATATATATATATATATTTATATATATATATATATATTTATATATATATATATATATGTGTGTGTGTGTGTGTATTCATAAATATATATATGAATATATATATATATATATATATGTATATACATATATATATATATATATACACACACACACATATATATATATATATATATACATGTATTAAAGTCTTGCTGTTTTTGTATGTCTCTTTGAAACGGGTATTTGACAATTGAACACATCCATGTAATTAACCAACTAATAGAAAAATCAACTCAGTATGACAAACCCACTATTCATGACATTTATAGGCTATGAGAAAGCATTTGACTTGAAGATGTGTATAACTTCAGAAAGATGTTAGAAAATTCCGATTGAGAAAGGGGTTAGACATGGACACCCCATCTTCCGTAAATTATTTACAGCATGCCTCGAAGTTTCTAAGAATTTAGATTGGGAAAATGTAGGAATTACCATTAATGGGGAAAACCTCACAACTTAAGATTTTCATAGACCATACAGTCGTTATATTTAATCAATTATGGGAGGAATAGGAATAGAGGATAGTAGATCTGAAAAGAGAAAGTAGATATGTAGGAATGAAAATTAGTATGTCTAAAATTAATATAATACCTAATGGAAATGCAGAGACAATAAATAAGGAAAACAGTGGAAGATCTAGAGATTGGTAATAAATATATATACTAAAGGCAGACAGTAAGTGATTCACCAAGACACGAGGCCGAAATTTAAAGAAGGATAACCATAGGAGGGAGAGTATTTGGTAAAAAAAATGAGATTATGAAACGAAAAATGCCACTTTCTCTAAAAGAAATGTATTCAAACCGGATGGTCCTACCTGTATTAACTTTTGCATCAGAAATTTGGAGGTTTACTAAACCCTTAGAAATTAAACTAGTTACAACTCAAAGAGCTTAAGAATGAATAATGATAGGGATAACACTTAGAGACAAAAAAAGAGCACCATGACCATGACATCAATCTAAAGTAAAGGATATTCTAACATTTAAGAAAAAGAAAAAAAAGAAGAGCATGACATATGATGAGAATGACAAATTATATATGGACCTTCAGAATATAAGGATAACAGAATGGGTCCCAGGGGAATTGCAAACGAAGCAAGAGAAGGATAAGGAGACGATTGATTGACGAACTAAGAAATTTTGCTGGTGTGGACTGGCATAGAAAGACCATAAACTCATGTAAATGAAAGGATATGTCTAAGGCCTTTGTTTTGCAGTGAACTAGCAACGGCTGATGATGATGAAGGCATATATATATATATATATAATATGTATAAATATTTGAGAGAGAGAGAGAGAAGAGAGAGAGAGAGAGAGAGAGAGGTTGATTTCTTACCTTCAACAGAGGAAGAATTATGAGCAGCCCCTGGATGAGATGAAGGGAAATGGTCTGACTCATGTGAGTAATAGTGTGAAGCAGACGAACTTCCTTGACTTACTGAGGGTAGGACGACTCGAGTACCTGCTTGGGACAAAACCTCATATAACATATACATACAAACACATAGGAATTTATGTACATATATATATATATATATATATATAAATATATATGTATGTATATATATATATATATATATATATTTGGGCTCAAGCCATGTCGTCCTGATGGAAGTTCCTATAGGGTAGCTTCCTAGGGTATATTACAACTACGCCGATATTCCCAGAGAATTTACCTTAAGGCACCAGAATTCTAACTCCTGGAGCGAGTATCCCTCGTGAAAGGGATATTGCGACATATCAGAGGACGTATTCTAGACACGTCACATGGCAATCTACATCCTGGACAGAGATTTCGGCCCGTAGGAGGTGATTGACGAGATACGAATTCGGGAAAGAAAAAGGGGAGCCGCTCCCAAGGCTTCCCTATCCCCCGATTCGTATGCGTGCCTGGCGCCAATCCTGGCGCCATCTGTATTCCTTTTTGCGTAGCTTAACAACTCGGTGTTTTTTCCTGTTTTTCTCGCAAATCTTGGATTTATTCGGCTTTTCATGGCTTTTCCGTCTTTGTTGGCCTCTGATAAGTTGAGTATAGTGTCTGTTATGTATAAATGTAGGCTCTTGGTAAAATTTTGAGTGATTAATAAGATTAATCTTTGATACCAGAGCCGTAGCCTACCAGAGGTGTCCTGGACACTGTCGCTCGCTAGGCATAAATTAGTTAGTCAGAGCGACATTCCTGGTTGTTTTGCTTTAATAAATTTTAGCTATTTAGCTTTACATAGGATTTCCTTTCGTGCTTAGTATTATTTGGCGAAGTATTCGCCATTCTGGCCTACGCTAGGCCATGTAGCCTAGTCGTTTGGTCCTAGTACTTCATGCATGATTTTGGTTTTTCCGAGTGTAATTAAAATTTTATTGAAGCTTTAGGCTATATTTTATACATTTTAGACTGTGTGGAATATTTCCAAGATTGTATACGTGTGAGTTTCGGTGAATTAGGTAATCGATTCTCTTGGTGCCTAGGCTAATTGCTTATGGAGCCTTAGTATACTTTATCATACTCCCCGGTTGCTTTCTTTTCTTCGGAGAAGGTATGCAATCCCTTTCCCTCTGTTTAAGCCTTGGGCTTATCCCTAAGTGGTTTTTTCCGAATTTATTTTCGATAAAACTATACTAGGGTGTTACTGTACCTTCCTGTTCCTGTAGTTATGGTTCAAGAGGGACAGAACAACAGAGTTTTTAGTCTGAGTCTGTGTTGTCTGGCTTGGGGCAGAGTCCCCCTCGCTGACCTAACACATACAAAGGGAGCTTAGCTCCCTTAGGTCACTACCGAAGGTTTCTGTAGTTATGATTCCTTCTTTTGTGATCTACCAGACTAGTCCTGTTACTGTTCTCGGGGGAGGATAAGTTCTTCCCTTGGGAGTAGCAACGCCTTCCCTGCTTTGGTGCTCTGGAAGCTGGCAAGTATTGCTGGCCTTTCCCCTTAGATCTCCCTTAGGCTAAGATAAGTTTCTTGGCTGCGGGTGATCTATCACTAAAGCAAGGTTGGCAGGACCCTCTTGTCCCTTCCCCCTCTATCTCCGTAATGGCCTAGCCATTACTGTACTGTACCTTGCCGGCCGGCAGAGCTGGCCGGCAGGGGTCTTACTGTACTGTATGTCGTTCTACTCTGGACCTAGTATAGGTTGGGATGTGGAATTGACTCAGCCCATTGCCGGCCGGCAGAGCTGCTGGCGGCAAGGGTCTTATGTTTTCGAGTGCTGCCCGGACCTCTCTTGGTCCCTCATCCATGCCTGCCGGCAGAGCCGGACGGCATTGGTCAAGGAAGCCTGAATTAGTTTCTCCCCTTCCTTATATGCACTCTTTCGGTTGCCGGGCTTGGAGGTTGTGTACACTCTTATCCGGCATCCATTCTATTTTTCTTCTAGTGCTGTACCTGTCCCGGCTGCCGGCCTATGAGGCCGGCAGCCGGGCAGGTGTAGTGTTCTGGTTCTTTTGCTGCCGGCTGGCATCGGTCTTGTACCTTTGCCGGCCGGCTTATGTCAGTCCTTGTCCTGCCGGTCACCAAGAGTGTGGCCGGCAGCTGGGTACTACCTTGTGTAGTTGCTGGCCGGCAGCCATTGCCGGCCAACACTGGCTGTTACCGGCCGGCAGTTGCTGCCGACCGGCACAGGCATTTGAACCAGAGTGCTGCCGCCCTATAGCTGTTAAGTAGTATACTTTAAAGCTAGCTGTGGTGTGTGCCGGCCGGCAAAGGCAGGCCGGCACACATCCCCCTATACTGTACTAGTATTCTTCTGTATAGCATATACAGTAAGAAGAAAACTATAGTAAGGGTTTTGGTACAGCACTGTATCTTCTAACACTATTGTGTTTTCTTGCACACCCCCTTTGCTGTTGCCCTCAGATAGGACGCTGAGTTCTTCCCTGTCTATTATCCAGGATTTTAAAATCATTGCTTAGGTGTGAGCTCCACCTGTTTCCTCTGGAAACCTTGCATTGGTTACTCTAGAAGAGATAAACCATTTTTGATTTTATTATCTGGAAGGCTACAACAATGGGTTGTGAGGGAAACACAAGTGTGTGTCTTTCCTTTCTGAATTGTTATGCTATACTATGCATATCCAGTGATACATAGTTCACTTGATAATCATGGAAATTTCTTCTCTTTACAGAAGGACACTCCGAAGTGGGGAAGTGCTTTCTGCAATGTCAGCAGCAAGAACCTCTGCGGACATGAGTTTGTGTAGGAGACACGCAGCATACGCTGTCTCCAAGGATGATCTCCGGTATTGGGACCCTCAGGTATGTACTGTGTGCACTAACCTGATTAATGAGACAATTAAATAGCTAGGAAGAAGCTTCGTACCTGGGTAAGGGGCTTCTCAAAGGAACACTTCTGGCCCTTATCTTCCAAGTGAGAAGATGAGGGCGTATCCTTTCCCTAAGGCATCAGCTGATGCAGTGATTCCCCAGCCTCAAGAGGAGATCCCCTAAGTTCAGATCCAGGTGGATGCTGAAGTCGCGGTCGCGATGCAAGACATCCAGCTAGATGACAGGATGTCTGATGTGGACGGGTGTCAGGAGGAAGACCTCCTGGCAGAAGCCCAGGATGAAGTTCGAGCCCCTCTACATCGGCCGGTCTCCCAGTAGAGCTGGGACAGACCCTCTCTTCTATTGTTGGAATGATCCAACAAATGCAGAAGGAGAATCAGGAGAAGGCGGGCTGCCATGGAACTGCGAATGCAGTGCCTTGCAGAATCACATGGGCCCCAGAAAAAGCTCAATGTGAAAGACCTTCCCTTGTGCTCAGATGCTAACCCATGGAGGTATGCTGAGCACATGCCGATGACAACTGGAAAAATCGTCATCTCGGATAAGCTGGGCTCAGTTCCCCTGGAGGCTGGAATTCTGGCCCAGCAAGGCATCATATCCGGACTGTTATGTCCGGCTGAGGAAGGAACCAGCTTCAAAGGAGGAGACAGAGCCGAAGGAGGTCATAGTGATGGACCATGCTAAGGCTCAAGCTCTACTTTCATCCTCGATGAAAGAGAGGGGCTTCTCTAACTCAAAAGGTAGCTGCATTGAATAGGAAGCTCCCTTCCTTTGTGTCCTCGCCTACTAGAGCCTTCCCCTTTTTACAGAAAAGGTTTCTGGCTGTACTAAAAGCAATCGAGGCCGGCAAGTCTTGCCCCTCCCTAGAGGAGTGTAAACCCTTGTCGCTGGCCCTGCCTATGGACCACAAAGACTGGAAGAACGTCCATCTTACGTTCTCAGTGGGAAAGTTGGAGGCTGATATTGCCGGACGTCAGTTCGGCAAGGACCCCCCTAAGCTGTCTGACTTTCTTTTGCGAAGTGAGTTCGATACAAAGAAAGGACTGACTGCCTCAATGTCTCTTCAGACTACTCTCGAGACGATGGCAAGTGACCCAAGGTCCATGAAATGTTCATGGTAGTGGCCAAGCCTCATCTGGGCCACAGTGACGAAGGACCTTTATGGCTTCGTCAAGGCAAGGAGAGCTTGTAGGGAGTTCGTGTTTACCTCGGCTACGGTGAGGCACGAGCTAAAGAAACTAATCTCCTCCAACATTTGGGGAAAAGACCCCTTTTCCCTACCGACTTGGTCAAAGAAGCTGTTGATAAAGCCGCCTTGGAGAATAGAAACCTTCTCCAGAAGTGGGGCCTGGCTATCAAAAGAAAGTCTTCCCCGGATGAGGGTTCTCAACCAAAGAAGAAGACTATGAGGACTAGGCTACCGTCTCGGCCAGCCAAGCCTCTTAGACAGCAACAGCAACTGCAATTGCCATTGCCCCCAGTGCCCCAGATCGTGGCACAAACCCCGACCACCTTTCAGTGGGTACCCCCAGGCCGTGTCGACACAGTCCACGGCATTCACCCCAGCGTTCGAAGGGCAGTCTACTTCCTTTCGAGCAAAGCCTAGAGGAGCAGCCAGAGACTCGTCTAGACGCCCCTCAAGGGGAAGGGGACTCAGGGGTGGTCATGGTCAGGAAGGCAAGACCTCAGGACGGCAGTCCAAGTGAGGTGATACCGGTAGGAGGGAGACTTCTGAAATTTCGGGATCGGTGGACCTTCGATCCCTGGGCCCACAGCCTACTCAAGAATGGACTGGGCGGGAGCTGGTACAGCACTCCACCCCCGTGCCTTCGGTTTTTCCAACACTCCACCCCCGTTATGGAGGAGTACGTTCAAGAACTGTTGGAGAAAAAGGGTGAAGCCCATCAATTTCTAAGGGAGGCTGTTTTGTGTTCCCAAGAAGAGACTCGGAAAAGCTCAGAGTCATTCTGGACTTGTCGCCACTTAACAAGTTCATAGTGAATTGCAAATTCAAAATGCTAACACTGCAACACATAATGACCTTACTGCCCAGAAGGGCATATTCCGTCTCTATAGACTTGTCAGACGCCTACTGGCACATTCCAATTAGCCATCGACTCTCCCCCTACCTAGGGTTCAGGCTACAACGAAGACTATACGCCTTCGGAGCCATGCCATTCAGGCTAAACATAGCCCAAGGATTTTTACGAAGCTTGCGAGCGTAGCTCTCAAACAATTTCGCCTAAAGGGAATTCAGGTAGTAGCCTACCTGGACGACTGGTTGGTGTGGGCAGCATCCGAGACAGAATGCTTGCAAGCTTCCAGTCAAGTGATCCAGTTCCTAGAGTACCTAGGCTTCAAGATCAACAGAAAAAGTCTCGACTTTCTCCATCTCAAAAGTTCCAGTGGCTGAGAATCCACTGGGACCTTTTGTCACACCGTTTCTCCACCTCGGCGAAGGAAAAGGAAGGAGGGATAGCGGGTTCTGTCAAGAGACTTCAAGATTCCGAAAGGATATCAAGACACGAGCAGGAGAGAGTACTGCGCTCTCTCCAGTTTGCTTCGGTGACAGACCCAGTGCTAAGAGCACAGCTAAAGGATGCAATCGGAGTTTGGAGAAGTTATGCATCAAACGCGTGAAGAGATCTGAGAAGACCAGCCGCTTCGGCTAAGTACTCTTCTCAGGCCTTGGTCCCAAGCCAGACATCTAAAGAAGTCAGGTTCTTCTTCAGCCACCTCCCCCGTCGGTGACGATTCACTCAGACGCCTCGAAGGAGGGATGGGGAGGTCACTCTCATCGGAAAAAAGTCCAGGGGACTTGGTCCAGGCTATTCATGACCTTTCACATAAAACTTTCTAGAGGCTAGGGCAGTGCTCCTTACCTTAAAGAAAGTCTCCCTGCGTCATTCGATCCACATAAGGTGATGATTGACAGCGAGGTAGTTGTGAGATACTTGAATTCGACAAGGATCGAGGTCACCCACCTCTCAACAGGTGATGTTGGCCGTCTTCCGATTGGCGGAAAAGAAGAAGTGGTACCTGTCGGCAGTTCACCTTCAAGGAGTCCGCAATGTGACAGCGGACGCTCTATCCAGGTTCACACCGATAGAGTCGGAATGGGTCCTTAGACGCAGGATCATTCTCCTTCATTCTGAATCAGTCCCAGAACTGCAGATAGACCTCTTTGCGACGAAAGACAACAAGAAGTTGCCCCTGTACGTGCCCCGTACGAGGACCCCTTAGCGGAAGCAGTGGACGCGATGTCCCTCGACTGGAACAGATGGTCCAAGATTTATCTGTTCCCTCCTCACAACCTTCTGTTGAGGGTCCTCAACAAACTGAGATCCTTCAAAGGGTAGCGGCAATAGTGGCCCCCAAGTGGTCCCGAACAGCGTGTGGTTCCTCCTGGCATTGGAACTGTAGCTGAAGTTTGTACCCCACTACCAGATCCAGTTCTGACCCAGCGAGCCCAGAAGTCAACTGTCTGCGCTTCATTACAGAAAACCTGGACCCTGCAGCTCATGATTTTCTCCCTAGCGGTGAGAAAGCGTTTCGGGATTTCGAAAGCCAGTATAGACTCCTTGAGGAATATAAGTGCAAATCTACTAGAAGGCAATATGAGTCATCTTGGAGAAAATGGGTGGCCTTTTGTCAAGGCGAAGATTCCGCAGGAGATCTTGACAGACTTCTGCTTATCTTTTTTCCCCACCTCCATGGTCAAGGGTTGGCCGCGAACACGATTTCAGCGTGTAAGTCTGCTTTGACAAGACCCATTCTATATGCCTTCCAGGTCGACCTAGGTAACGAGATCTTTAATAAAGTCCCGAAAGCCTGTGCTAGGCTCAGACCTTCAGCACCTCCAAAGCCCATTTCATTGTCTTTAGACAAGTTCTTCATTTTGCTTCTCTGTTGAGCAATGAAGAGTGTGCGTTAAAGGATTTGACACAAAAAGTTATTTTCCTATTTTTGCACTCGCGTCCGGGGCCAGGGTTAGTGAGATTGTAGCCTCTCGAGAGAGGCAGGTCGTGTTCAGTTCCTGGATGGGGAAGAACTGAACCTGTTTCCGGATCCTACGTTTCTCGCCAAGAATGAGTTACCCACCAACAGGTGGGGTCCCTGGAGAATCTGCCCTCTGAAAGAAGATGCATCTCTATGTCCAGTAGAATGCCTAAAGGTCTATCTTCATAGAACTTCAGACTTCAAGGGTGGTCAACTATTCAGGGGAGAAACATCAGGCTCAAATTTATCTCTGAATCAACTCAGAGCGAAATCACATATTTTATTCGCAGAGCGGATCCTGATAATACACCCGTAGGTCACGATCCGAGGAAAGTTGCCTCATTCTTAAATTTCTTTAATTGTATGGATTTTGAACATCTCCGTTCATACACTGGCTGGAAGTCTTCCAGAGTGTTCTTTCGCCACTATGCGAAGCAAGTAGAGGAACTAAAAGAGATCTGTGGTAGCAGTGGGTCGCGGTGTTAACCCTACTGTTTAACTCTGCGAGGAACAGTGGTCTTAATTGGGACGATTAATTCCAGGGTGAGTGTGTAGTTACATACTGTACTACAAACTAAGTGAGGGCACTGTGTTGCCCATCCAGACTGTTCCATTTCCGAAGGTGAACCTAGCATAAGTGCAGACATGTGTGCCGAGCGTTTCTAACGCTAATGTCATTGATTTGTAATACAGGCTTTTATGACTTTGATACCTCGGTATCTTAAAAGTGACATCTAATGTTCTTCTTTCAGACAAACAAGCTCTGTTTACTATCATACTTATGCTTATAGTTTTGGGTTATCCTCTTCTTATATATATATATGTATTATATATATATATATATATATATATAATTGTGGTTAACCTGTCTATTTATTGCCTGTCAATAATCTGGTTCTTGAGAACCTTGCGTCTCCTTCACCTGTTTCAATTTATTGGTATAATCGAGCATTCATTTTATGTACCTTATCTGTGATAATTCTAATAGAATTGTTCCTTTATGCAAGCTATGTTGCATTGGTATTCCTCCTATGCGGATATAAAACCTTTGTCCAATACAAGTATTGTGCGGAAAACTGGTCGATATTTCATATTGACGCAGTGGTCCTTTACAAACTATGCTTTACTTAATATAGGGCGAGACCACTATATTAGCTTGCCTGGTATTCATATCTAGATATATGTACTCTTCGAGACTTTTCCAGAGTCTAGTAGGACTCTTCCCTTTAGGGGGCAGGAAGCTCTAACATAGTTTATAGTTAGTTGAAAAGATGTATAACGGTAACATCTTAGGTCTCTAGGTCTAGTCGACCGGGAAAAAATTACCTCTGGGGAGTACAGCACGTTCTGAGAATCCACAGATACAGTAATGCTCTGGTACACTTCCATCAGGACGAAATGGCTTGAGCCCAAAAAACGGATTTTGAGCAAAGCGAAAAATCTATTTTTGGGTGAGATGGCCATGTCGTCCTGATGGACCCGCCCTTGCCTTTCTAAGAAAGGGCTGTAGGACCCCTCCCTACATACAGTATCTGTAGCACCTCGTGTACGCTACAAGGAATACAGATGGCGCCAGGATTGGCGCCAGGCACGCATACGAATCGGGGGATAGGGAAGCCTTGGGAGCGGCTCCCCTTTTTCTTTCCCGAATTCGTATCTCGTCAATCACCTCCTACGGGACGAAATCTCTGTCCAGGATGTAGATTGCCATGTGACGTGTCTAGAATACGTCCTCTGATATGTCGCGATATCCCTTTCACGAGGGATACTCGCTCCAGGAGTTAGAATTATGGTACCTTAAGGTAAATTCTCTGGGAATATCGCCGTAGTTGTAATATACCCTAGGAAGCTACCCTATAGGAACTTCACCAGGCCATCTCACCCAAAAATAGATTTTTCGCTTCGCTCAAAATCCGTTATATATATATATTATATAAATGCATATATACATATATATATATATATATATAAATATAAATATATATATATATATATATATATATGTATGTCTAAGCAATTGTTTTTAGTTATTTACTCAAGTCAATGTTGCTAATGCTATGGAAACTACAGCTTATAAATTAATGAAAATATCTACTGGCGAAAAATTTAAATACATATATATATATATATTTATATATATATATATATACATATATATATATATATATATATACATATAAATATATATGTATATATATATATATATATAAGTATTTATATATGTATACACACACACATATATATATATATATATATATTATATATATATATATATATATATATACACTATATAAAAAATTTTTGTATATTTATGTTCATATATATATATATATATATATATATTATTACTAGCTAAGCTACAACCCCTAGTTGGAAAAGCCAGATACTAAAAGCCCAAGGGCTCCAATAGGGAAAAATAGCCCAGTGAGGAAAGGAAATAAGGAAATAAATAAATATTGATAAAAAATTACCATTAAATCATTCTAAAAACAGTAACAACGTTGAAACAGATATGTCCTATATAAACTATTAACACCGTCAAAAACAGATATGTCATATATAAACTATTAAAAGGCTTATGTCAGCCTGGTGAACATAAAAAAATTTGCTCCAATTTGAACTTTTGAAGTTCTACTGATTCAACTACCTGATTAGGAAGATCATTCCACAACTTTGTAACAGCTGGAATAAAACTTTTAGAATACTGTGTAGTATTGAGCCTCATGATGGATAAGGCCTGGCTATTAGAATAAACTGCCTGCCTAATATTACGATCAGGATAGAATTGTCCAGGGAGATCTGAATGTAAAGGATGGTCACAGTTATGAAAAATCTTATGCAGCATGCATAATGAGCTAATTGAACGACGGTGCCAAAGATTAATATCTAGATTAGGAATAAGAAATTTAATAGACCGTAAGTTTCTGTCCAACAAATTAAGATGAGAATCAGCAGCTGAACACCAGACAGGAGAACAATACTCAAAACAAGGTAGAATGAAAGAATTGAAACACTTCTTCAGAATAGATTGATCACCGAAAATCCTGTAAGACTTTCTCAATAAGCCAATTTTTTGTGCAATTGAAGAAGACACAGACCTAATGTGTTTCTCAAAAGTAAATTTACTCCCGAAAATCACACCTAAAATTTTAAAAGAGTCATACAAATTCAAAGAAACATTATCAATACTGAGATCCGGATGTTGAGGAGCCACCGTCCTTGACCTACTTACAATCATAATTTGAGTTTATTAGGATTCAACTTCATACCCCATAATTTGCACCATACACTAATTTTAGCTAAATCTCTATTAAAGGATTCACCAACCCCAGATCTACATTCAGGGGATGGAATTGATGCAAAGAAAGTAGCATATGCAACAAGCTTGTTTTCTAGGCCAAACCAAATGTCATGTGTATATAGTATGAAAATTAATGGACCAAGAACACTACCCTGTGGAACACCGGATATCACATTCCTATACTCACTATGGTGCCCATCAACAACAAATCTTTGAGATTTATTACTTAAAAAAAATCAATAATAATGCTAAGAAACGACCCACCCACTCCCAACTGTTTGAGTTTGAAAACAAGGGCCTCATGATTAACACGGTCAAAGGCAGCACTAAAATCAAGGTCAATCATACAAACTTTACTAACCACAATCAAGGGCTTTCTGTACAGCATTGGAGATTGTAAGAAGGGCATCACATGT
>NC_090736.1:21764885-21780702 GCF_036898095.1 Palaemon carinicauda | reverse complement strand
GAAAAAAACATCAATTTGCTGTTTTTTATACATCAATGAGATCTGGTATTTGCTCTGAGGGACCGAAGTGTGCTTTCACTGTATCAGGAAGGGGAGTTGGGAGTCTGTAGTGGAGTGTTTTTTTTCTTTTTTTCTCTACTTCATTCGGAGAGGTATAGGATGTATGTTTGGTATCGTTTTAACTGCTAATGATATATATATATATATATATATGTATGTATATATATATATATATATATATGTATATATATATATGTGTGTGTATGTGTGTGTATTACTCTTTATATATAGTAGCCTTCATATATATATATATATATATAAATATATATATAAATATATATATATATATATATATATGTATATATATATATATATATATATTGTGATATCCCCATATGTTGTACATATGTTAACATATCTGATTTGTCTAAAGTTTATTTTTCCATTTTCTTTGTAAATACATCACCTTATTTCAGCGCCATCTTCATTCCATTCTTCTCATTATCTTTTGTTTACACTCGCCTTCCTGCTGTAAATCATCCCTGTTTTCTTACCTTACATGTTATAAGGTAACCCCAAATTTATTGTTTTGTTAGAATACATTGTTCTCACCACGAGATTCATCTACCTTACTCACCCATTCACTTTGCATTGCTTATTATTGTTGTTTTGAAGTGGTTTTTCATTATTTTGTTTAACGTAAGATTAAAGTTTTGTTTATAACATAGTTTATTGTTCCTGTCCTCCAATTATCCTGCTATTGGTGCTTCTGTTGTCTGCAACCAGCTTTAAGAAGATACATTTGATCATAATCAACAATCTTATACACTCGTAATAAGAAACAAGTGAATTTGGAAGTCTACCCATATGACTTCTATTTTGTTGTGTGAAGAGAACTACCGCCCATTGTAAAGGGGTAATTGTTTGCACAGTGGTTCGTCACATAATAGTTGGGGGCCTGTCCGGGATCTGATGTGCGATATGATTCATCAAATTTATATCAAGTGATTGAATCGTGAAAGAACAGTTCCAGTGATTATGAACAGTATCGAGTGTTGTGTTGTGGCGTACCAAGGATAAAGGACGACAGTAATAATTCCAAGGTAAGGTAGATGTCTCGTCTCCCTCTCATTAGACATTTATGTATAATATGTCTGGGTAGTCATTTGGTTGTAAGAGGAACAAGTCACGCTTAATATAGTTAAGACTTAGGTATGCTGATTGTCCAGCTTCTAAACCACCCTTATTAATTGAAGATGCCCCCAGTAGGTAGCTTTTAAAGTTTCGCCTACTCAAATCTCGTATCTCAGAGATTTCTCATAAAAAAAAAATCTGAAGCCCTAAGATTTTGCCATTTCTTAAAATCGCCATTCAAAAGTGATATTTGGGAAATCGAGTCAAATTTCATTATATGTGATTTACTAAATTAAGTTTCATTATAAGTGAAATTTCCTCCATCTCTATTTCATTATGAAGTGATTTATTTTGTTATATGAATTTCGTAAGTGAAATTAGCCAATTTCCAATTTCGGAGATTTTCGTAATTCCAATCGTTATCTCTAGTCAGGAAATTAACTTGTATATTGTTTGGTGTTAAAGGTACTATTTTGGTGTACAAATAACATTTACGTGTCGGTAAATGAATATTTAGATACTTGTGTTAAATTACTCCTGTTATATCTATAAAGCACATACTACGTATTTTGTTCAGTTTGCGCATTATTCTGATAATCAATTACTTTAAACTAGGTGTTGACTATTAACTAGATACTTTATCATAACGAGAATAATATAGTATTTATATAAATTAAAATGTAACATTGAAAAGTTATCATATTAAGCTAGTATAAATTAAAAGGAAATGTAAACTAGAACGTGCTAATTAGGTATGTTTAAAGTAAAAAATACCTTTGCGTTTTAAAGCCTTGTTTACCGATTCGGTAAAATTGTTGTAAAAGTTTGTGATGTTGAGCGTGTCGTTTGAGTAATTATGAAGTAGTTAGCCGCGTGCTCAAGATCTCGAGTATAAAAAAAAAATAATTGTTCAGTCGTTAACTGTGAATAAAAGTTTTATAGTATTATCGTAAGTTTCGCGAGACTTAATTTTGTATTTAAGCTATTTTTGTGTAAGGTGATCTAATCATATAATTTTATAATTTTGTGATCTCTCGATCTTGTAATTTTGTGATCGCTATTTTGTATTTCTGTGATTGAAAGATTGTTATTTTACGATCGTATGATCTTTTACTTATTCTTGTAAAGTTTGGATATTTATTTTAGTTTGTACTTATCTTGCGCCACGGGCGACATTCAAAATGCCTTTCAACTTGCAACAATTTATTGTATCACCACGGGATCATGTGGAATCTCTCACAGTTGCCACAAAAACTGACCTAAAGAATCTAGCTCGCCATTATGATGTACAGATTCCCGCAACTGCCGTAAAATGTGTAATTCTCAGTCATATTTTGAACTTCCTTGTAGATGAAGATATTGTTCCAGAAGAAGAATTGGCTGACGTTCGAGCTCTAACAGTTACCAATCCAAATAGTGACTTGGATAAACTAAGTCTACAGCTGGAGTTGGAAAAGATGAAGATGCAAGCCGCAACTGCAGCGGCAACTGCCGCAACTGCCGCCGCTGAGGTAGAAGAAAGGAAAGCCGCTGCTGCTGAACGAGCCGCAACTGCCGCCGCTGAGGTAGAAGAGAGGAAAGCCGCTGCTGCTGAAAGAGCCGCAACTGCCGCAACTCTGGTAGAACGAGAAAGAGCCGCTGCTGCTGAACGAGCCGCAACTGCCGCCGCTGAGTTAGAAGAGAGGAAAGCCGCTGCTGCTGAGCGCACGGCTGCTGCTGCTGCTTCCCTAGAACGTATCAAGGTGGAAACTGCTGCGGAAGCTGCTGCAACTGCTTTGGAGCAACAAGAAAAAGAAAGTGAACAGAAAAACAAAGCTCTCCGTGTTAGGCTGCAGATTGAGAGAGAAGCGGCCACAGTAACAGAACGGGATCTGGCATTTATAAGACTGAAAGAAAAGGAAGAAGGTAAGCTAATTCCCGAACCCTTTGATGTGGCCAAGGTGCAGAAATTGCTGCCCACATTTGAAGAACGGGAACCTGATAACTACTTTTCTGTGTTCGAAGACACAGCCAAGAATCTCAATTGGCCTCAGGACAAATGGTATTTGATCATCCGGAACTCATTTAAAGGTAAAGCATTATCTGTATGTGCCACTATGTTAGAGGAACATGATTATTTCATAATTAAACAGGCAATCCTTGATGCTTATTCTATTACTGCGGAAGGTTATAGGCAAATATTTCGTAATAGTCAGAAGCAAGTTCAGCAGACCTTTTTAGAATTTATGAATGGAAAGATTAAACAGTTTCAGAAGTGGGTAGACAAAGTAGATGTCAAAACTTTCGAGCAGTTGAAAGATTTAATAGTAATGGAGGAGTTCTTAAGGAAAATACCAGGTAGCATTAATGTGTATCTAAGAGAGCAGAATGAATCTGACCCTAAGAAAGCCGCTTTAAAGGCAGATGACTATGCTCTTATTCATAAAGTAGGTAAAACCCTATATAGAGAAACTAGACCTAAGGAAACTTGTACATACTGCAAACAAGAAGGACATCATATTTCAGAATGTCCTGATCCACATTGTGCAGCTTCATACTTAAAGAGAAAACCTAATCCCCCTCAATTCTCTCCTAAGCAAATGAATCTGCCCAAACAGGAACCAAAACCTAAGGTGGAGAAGAAAAAGACCTTCCATTGTGCATCACACGAGTCCCAAGCGTTTGCACCCTTCACTTGCTCAGGCAAAATAAATGGTAAACCTGTAACCATACTCAGAGACACTGGATCCTCTCAAACGATCGTCTCTCCTAAAGTAATACGACCTAAAGGTGAAACTCACAGGTATGTTGCAGTTAATGACTTAACCAGTAAGTCTATGTTGCCTCTCATTAATGTAAACCTTCATTGTCCTTATTTCTCTGGAACTACTGAAGTAGCTGTAAATCCAGAACTGTTACCATGCAAGAATGTAGATGTAATCCTGGGTAATGACATAGCTAACTCTGTTGTCTTAACAAACTTAATAGCAGTATCTCCAGGTGAAGTTGTACAGGAGGAATGCTTAGCAGTGACACGAAGCAGTAAAAAGGACACCCCTACTGAATCATCATCAAACCCGTTGCCAGTCTCTGAACCTATGGATTTCAACGAGTTGATGAGTACATATAAGATCCAGCCTGATTCCTTTAGCTATCAACAAAGGAAAGATGTCACTCTACAGCAGTGTTTCAACCAAGTGAAACCAAAGGATACCAACAAGTGTTCTTATTTTTATATTAATAATAATGTACTAATGAGAAAATTCAGGTCCAGCAAGAACAGTCATCTAGAAACCTGGAAGGATCTATTCCAGGTAGTTGTTCCTAAGGATATAAGACCTCTGATCCTAGAATTGTCTCACTCTGCTGACTCTCATCTTGGTATCACTAAAACATATGAACGCATCAGTCAAGACTTTTATTGGCCAAACATGAAGAATGACATTAAAGAGTACGTAAAAACATGTACAACATGTCAAAAAGTAAGTAGTCCTAATGTAAAAGTACCAGTTGCACCCTTAAAACCTATACTTGTGCCTAAAGAACCTTTCAGTAAGATCATAGTAGATTGTGTAGGCCCTTTGCCTAAGACAAAAAGGGGACATGAATACTTGCTTACGGCCTTATGCCCAACTACGCGTTATCCATTTGCAGTACCTTTAAGAAACATTTCAGCCAAGAACATCCTAAAGTCACTAGTGTCCATATTTACTGTTGTAGGATTTCCAACTGAACTACAATGTGATCAAGGAACCAATTTCATGAGTCATGCTTTTAAAACAGCTATGAAAGATTACCATATAACCCAAGTCTCATCCTCAGCTTACCATCCACAGACCAATGGAGCATTAGAACGCACTCACCAGACCATTAAAAATCTTCTCCGGAAATACATCCATAGTTCAGGTAACGAGTGGGATTGCGATTTGGAACTGATCATGTACATCATACGAGGAGTTCGAAATCAGTCTACTGGTATGTCACCTTTTGAACTACTCTTCGGTCGACGGCCACGAACTATCCTCAGTTCAGTCAAAGAACGCATCCTGATGTTGGGAGATAATGAGGTACCTCTTTCCCAATATATTTCAGAACTCAACAAGAAACTTTCAGATCTTCACTCCATTGCCAAAACTAACTTGATAACAGCTCAAGAGAAGATGAAGATTAACTATGATAAAAAGGCTAAAACCAGAAGTTTCAAAGTAGGAGATGCAGTGCTGCTATACCATCCGATTGCAGGCTCTCCCCTACGAGAGAAATACCAGGGACCTTATACCATCACTCAACGTATCTCGCCAACCAACTATATAATCGCCACTCCAGATAAGCGTAAGTCTACTCAATTAGTCCACATAAACCTCTTAAAGGCCTATTTGTCTCCCTCAACAGCTGAAAATAAAACGGTAATGATTACTAGTGCCATACCATACATAGATTGTCCTATGGATCAATTTACAGATGATCCAATAACTGCATCTTGGCAGGATTCTCAAAACTCAAAGATCTTGGAAAACTTATCAGACTATCTAAAACCCTTATCTGCATCAAAATGTAAATCTTTAGTAGCTTTATTCCATGAATTTCCTAGTATAACTTCAGATAAACCAGGCAGATGCACCATGCTAGATCATGACATCAAACTACAACCAGGTGCTGCACCCATTAAACAAGCTTTCTATCGAACATCACAGAAGAAATTGGGTATCATGAAAGAAGAAGTGAACTACTTAGTAAGAGAAGGATTGGCAGAACCCAGTGCGTCACCATGGGCTTCCCCATGTCTCCTAGTAGGAAAGAAAAATGGTAAATTTCGTCTTTGTACCGATTACAGGAAGATTAATAATTTAACAATTAAAGATTCGTATCCTCTACCAAGAATACAAGATATCATTGACCAAGTAAGTAATTCGACCTACTTAACCCAAATAGATTTGTTGAAGGGTTATTACCAAATTAATTAACAGAAACGGCAAAGGAAATTTCTTCATTTATCACTCCATTTGGCTTATTTAGTTATAACGTAATGCCATTCGGATTAGCCAACGCACCTGCCACCTTCCAAAGAGTAATGTCTTTAATTTTACAGGACTTGGAAAAAGTATTTGTATATTTAGATGACATCATTATTGCCTCTGACACATGGATAAACCATATTCAAAAGATAAAAGAAGTTTTCTCAAGGTTGAAACAACATGGATTAACGATCAACTTAGCAAAAGTAATTTTTGCAAAGGTCAGGTATCTTACCTTGGTCATAGAGTTGGCAGTGGTAAAGTATTACCCCATGATGCAAATATTAGCGCCATAACTTCTTATCCTGTTCCAACTACCAAACAGGAATTAAAAAGATTTCTAGGTATGGTAGGATATTACTCTAAGTTCAGTCCAAATTTCTCACCGTTCACAGGACCACTATTTGCTTTAACTTCTTCAAAAGTAAATTTTTCTTGGAGCCAGCAACATGATCAAATATTTAACCAGCTAAAAACTTACTTGTCATCTCCTCCTATATTAATGGCACCTAACCTCACCAAACCATTCTATCTCCAAACAGACGCTAGTGATCTTGGATATGGGGGCATTTTATTACAGCATCCTGCTCCAATAACAGCCATAACAGGAAACCTGCCCCCACTAGCTGATCTGTTACCAGTCTCTTATTCCAGTGGACGATTTATGGGTTCCCAACTAAATTGGCCCACTGTGGAGAAAGAACTATTCGCCATCGTAGCTACCATCCAGAGATACGAGATCTATGTTGATGGACAAGACACGATCTACGTCTACAGCGACCACTCTCCTCTGTCGCATCTCCATAGGTCCACTACTCTCAACACTAAACTTTTAAGATGGTCATACATACTATCTGCACATAATATCCAAGTAATCGCCATATCAGGACGAGAAAACATTGTGGCAGACTCATTATCAAGGATAACACCCTCGGTTGATCCTCGGGAAATGGAAAAAAACAAAAACAAGGGGGGACTGTGATATCCCCATATGTTGTACATATGTTAACATATCTGATTTGTCTAAAGTTTATTTTTCCATTTTCTTTGTAAATACATCACCTTATTTCAGCGCCATCTTCATTCCATTCTTCTCATTATCTTTTGTTTACACTCGCCTTCCTGCTGTAAATCATCCCTGTTTTCTTACCTTACATGTTATAAGGTAACCCCAAATTTATTGTTTTGTTAGAATACATTGTTCTCACCACGAGATTCATCTACCTTACTCACCCATTCACTTTGCATTGCTTATTATTGTTGTTTTGAAGTGGTTTTTCATTATTTTGTTTAACGTAAGATTAAAGTTTTGTTTATAACATAGTTTATTGTTCCTGTCCTCCAATTATCCTGCTATTGGTGCTTCTGTTGTCTGCAACCAGCTTTAAGAAGATACATTTGATCATAATCAACAATCTTATACACTCGTAATAAGAAACAAGTGAATTTGGAAGTCTACCCATATGACTTCTATTTTGTTGTGTGAAGAGAACTACCGCCCATTGTAAAGGGGTAATTGTTTGCACAGTGGTTCGTCACATAATAATATATATATATACATATATATATATACATACATATAAGTATATTCATATTTATATATATATATATATATATAATGTATATATATATGTGTGTGTGTATTACTCTCATTATATATATATATATATATATATGTATATATATATATATATATATGTATATATATATATATATATATATGTATATATATATATATATATATTTATATATATATATATATATGTATATATATATGTATATATATATATATATATATGTATATGTATATGTATATGTATATATATATATATATATGTATATATATATATATATATGTATATATATATATATGTATATATATATATATATGTATATATATATATATATATATTTTATTATTATTATTATTATTACTATCCAAGCTACAACCCTAGTTGGAAAAGGAAGATGCTATAAGCCCAGGGGCTCCAACAGGGAAAAATAGCCCAGTGAGGAAAGGAAATAAGGAAATAAATAAAGAAGAGAACAAATTAACAATAAATCATTCTGAAATAAGTAACAACGTCAAAACAGACATGTCATATATAAACTATTAACAACATAAAAACAAATATGTCATAAATAAACTATAAAAAGACTCATGTCCGCCTGGTCAACAAAAAAGCATTTGCTCCAACTTTGAACTTTTGAAGTTCTACTGATTCAACCACCCGATTAGGAAGATCATTCTACAACTTGGTAACAACTGGAATAAAACTTCTAGAGTACTGCGTAGTATTGAGCCTTGTGGTGGAGAAGGCCTGGCTATTAGAATTAACTGCCTGCCTAGTATTACGAACAGGATAGAATTGTCCTGGGAGATCTGAATATAAAGGATGGTCAGAGTTATGAAAAATCTTATGCAACATGCATAATGAACTAATTGAACGACGGTGCCAGAGATTAATATCTAGATCAGGAATAAGAAATTTAATAGACCGTAAGTTTCTGTCTAACAAATTAAGATGAGAATCTGCAGCTGAAGATCAGACAGGAGAACAATACTCAAAACAAGGTAGAATGAAAGAATTAAAACACTTCTTCAGAATGGATTGATCACCGAAAATCTTGAAAGACTTTCTCAATAAGCCTATTTTTTGTGCAATTGAAGAAGACACAGACCTTATATGTTTCTCAAGAGTAATTTAACTGTCGAGAATCACACCTAAAATTTTGAAAGAGTCATACATATTTAAAGAAACATTATCAATACTGAGATCCGGATGTTGAGGAGCCACCGTCCTTGACCTACTTACAGTCATACTTTGAGTTTTGTTAGGATTCAACTTCATACCCCATAATTTGCACCATGCACTAATTCTAGCCAAATCTCTATTAAGGGATTCACCAACCCTAGATCTACATTCAGGGGATGGAATTGATGCAAAGAGAGTAGCATCATCTGCATATGCAACAAGCTTGTTTTCTAGGCCAAACCACATGTCATGTGTATATAGTATGAAAAGTAATGGGCCAAGAACACTACCCTGTGGAACACCGGATATCACATTCCTATAATCACTATGGTGCCCATCAATAACAACTCTTTGAGATCTATTACTTAAAAAATCAATAATAATGCTAAGAAACGACCCACCCACTCCCAACTGTTTCAGTTTGAAAACAAGGGCCTCATGATTAACACGGTCAAAGGCAGCACTAAAATCAAGGCCAATCATACGAACTTCCCGACCAAAATCAAGGGATTTCTGTACAGCATTGGAGATTGTAAGAAGGGCATCACATGCTCCAAGGCCTTTACGAAAACCAAATTACAAACTAGGGATTAGATGATTACCTTCAGCAAACCTATTAAGACGTTTTGCAAGAAGACGTTCAAAAACTTTAGATAATATGGGAGTTATGGAAATTGGGCGGTAATCAGTGGGACTTGAGCTACCACAAACACATTTACATAGAGGAGTAACATTGCCAATTCTCCAACTAGTGCTAAAAGCTCCTCTTCTTGCTAACTTGCGCAAAATAACAGATAATTTTGGAGCTAAGAAATCTGCTGTCTTTATAAAAAACAAAGGAAAAATACCATTTGGGTCTACACCTCCATAAGCATCAAGGTCCACCAACAGAGCTTTAATCTCACGAGATCGAAAAGCTAAACTAGTTAGTTTAGCCTCAGGAAAACAGGAATGCGGAAGTTCAAGTTTTTCATTACTCTGTTTACTGTCAAAAACATCAGCCAAAAGGGTTGCCTTTTCCTTTGGACAGTGAGTGACTGTGCCATCTGGTTTAAGTAAAGGAGGAACTGTATATGTATATGCACTTTCGTATGCATTTATGCAAAGATACATAGATGATTGTGTCTGTATAGGAAATCATATGAATACAATAACCGTTCCTTAATTATCTAAAAATTAGTAAAAAAAAAAAAAAAAAAAAAAAAGTCTAACAAACGTACTGCAATTATGATCATAATTGCCAGGTAAGAGCAGGACAGGTCGATTACCTATTGATTTTCAGTGTGTTATAAGCCCATTAACTTGATTTGCGATCCCCCTTTGCTTCTAGGGAGTCCGTAGAAAATGTTGCGATGCGAAAAAAACATCAATTTGCTGTTTTTTATACATCAATGAGATCTGGTATTTGCTCTGAGGGACCGAAGTGTGCTTTCACTGTATCAGGAAGGGGAGTTGGGAGTCTGTAGTGGAGTGTTTTTTTTCTTTTTTTCTATATTATTCGGAGAGGTATATATATATATATATATATGTATATATATATATATATATATATATATATATATATATATATATATATATATATATATATATATATACATAGATATATATATATATATAAATATTTATATATATATATATATATATATATATATATATATATATATATATATATATATGTATGCAGAAGAACCACAGGGAAAATGAAAATACAAAATATACACTTGAGTCCTGACTAGTTTCGTGATACTTCCTCAGAGGACTGATTTATTGAGAGAGGTTTCTTACAATTTATAGGGAAAGCAAAAGTACGAACATACATATAGAGATTTAGAGAACAATGACACTCCCTTACCCGCTACCTGGGCTTGACTCAGGTGTGAGGAGGAGGAGTCCGCAAGCTCGTTAGACACCTGCTAAAAAGGGTCATTTCTAGTGGCGGGTATATTCTTGTTTTCTTCTTATTTTACTTTCATTACAGTTATTTATATGTCAATGTGGTAGCCTTATCTATATAAATACATAAGCAAAACATACACAAAAATACAAATACATACACATATATACATATATATATATATATATATATATATATATATATATATATATATATATATATATATATATATAATAATAATAATAATAATATTTATTGGACAAAAACATATATACATACAAAATATTTACAAAAAAGATTCGGTCCAAGCCCATGTGGAGCAGAGCTCTTCGAGCAATAATACAATAAAATAATATCATCAATTAAAAAAATTTATAAAAAGTAAATATTGATATCGATAAACTAAATGTACTCATATATATACATAAGAATATACATATGCATACACATACAAATACATATACACACACATGTACATATACATACACATGTACACATAGACACATATAAATGAGATTTTTAGCCTAAAAATAAATGGAAATGTACAGTATATTCGTATAATAAAGTATGATAAAGAAGGGCGGAATAATAAATAGTACAAATTTTGAATTTAAACATTGATATGGTAGAAATGCTAGACTTACAAATGTATACAAGCAATAAAGAATATAAGAATTAAGAACATTATTGCATTAATGGTTACTTCATGAAGAAATGTCTACTAATAAAACTTAGTACACAGATAATAACAAATTAGTATATGATTTTTTAAAAGATCGAATGCTAAGCAATGCCTTAAGATAAGCAGGCAGAGTATTCCATTGTTTAACTCCCTGATAGAGATAAAACTGTTCACATTTCTTTACACGTACGAAGGGAAGAGTTAAGTTAGAGTCTCTTGTTCCATATTGGTGTGCTGATTGTACCTGAATTATTTTTTGTCTAATGGATGGATATTTATGCAGCGAAAGGGTTTGAAACATCAAATTCATTAAGGAGAGTTCGTAGGTATCCTCCAACTTCAGAATCGAGAGAGACCGGAATAGAGGTGATGTATGAGCTAAATAATCACTCGAAGTTATTATTCTCACCAGTTTTTTTTGCATAATGATTAGCGGTTGCAGGACGTTTCTACTGCAACTCCCCCACGCTGTAATGCAGTAATTTAGATGAGGAGATACTAAAGAGTGGTAGAGTTGTTTTAATATATATAGCGGGAAATAATCCTTCAGCCTATATATGATACCTATAACTTTGGAAATTTTATTGACTATCATATCCACATGCTTACTGAAGGTTAATTTATTGTCAAACATTACTCCTAAAAATTTTCCACTGGATTTCTGGTCAAGAGTGTGATTTCCTATTGCAACTCTTATGTTACCGGGAACTTTGCGCAAAGAAAATATTATGAAATATGTTTTTCTCTCATTTAGGGTCAATTTATTCGATAGTAACCAATTTTTAACATTATTTAAGTTAGCAGTTAAAGAATTACAAAGAGAATAAATATTTTCATGACAAAGATGGAGCGTGGTGTCATCGGCAAAAAGTATGGAGTTTAATCTGCCAACTGAACGAGGCAAATCATTAATATAGATGAGGAAAAATAACGGTCCTAAGACTGATCCCTGGGGGACACCTATTTTGACATCCATAGTCTCTGAAAGATGACCATCGAGCGTGACAAATTGTTTTCGATTTGTCAGGTAGGATTGGAGTAAGAGTAGTGCATTGCCTTGTATACCATAATGTTCCAGCTTTTGAAGTAGTATATCATGAGACACAGTATCAAAGGCTTTGCTCAAATCCAAAAAAACCGCACCAAGGTATTCATTTTTATTCATTGCATTATAGATATTTTCAAGGAGGTCATGAACGGCATCACTAGTACTTACGCCTCGTAAGAAACCATACTGACACGTAGAGAAAATGTTACAACTATTGAAGAAAGAGTAAAGTCGACTATACAATAGTTTTTCAAATATTTTATTCAACAAAGGAAGGCAGCTAATTGGTCTATAGTTATTAACATCTGATATATCACCGGATTTGTGTAACACAGTCACACATGCAATTTTCAAAATGTCAGGATAAATACCAGCATCTAAACAACGGTTGAATAGCATAGATATAGGAAAGGCAAGTAGGTTAGCATTGTTCTTATATAATCTTGTAGGAGGAGAATGAATATTTGCTTTTTTGTTTTTCAGTTTTTTTATAATGTTCATCACTTCAAATGGAGATGAAGGGGTAAAAAAAATAGACTGCTGATTTGAGGGAGGCAAATAGGTACGGAAATCTAAGTTAATATTTTGAGGTAAAGCATCCCTTAGAGTAACGCCTATTGTAGAGAAATGAAGATTAAAAGCATTTGCAATTTGTTTAGTGTCAGTAATGGTTTCCCCGTTTCGAATCAGTTTTCTGAGTGAGCTACTCTTTTTTCTGCCCGGCCTTAGTGACGAGTTGATTAAGTCCCAAGATTTTTTGGCATCTCTACGGAGTTGGTCAAAAGTACTCTCAAAATAGTTTTTCTTTGCCTTGCGTATTAATGTACATAACAAATTACAATAGTTATTGTACTGTTGGCTACTATAATTACCCAATTTCATTCTTCGGTACAGATTATGTTTAATATTAATTGATTTAAGAAGTCCTTTGGAAAGCCACCTATTCATCAATCTTTTAACACTAACAAATTTTGTTTTCAGGGGAAAACACTCATTGAAGAAACTGTCAATTTTGTCACTGAAAGAGGTCACACCTACGTGAGGATTTAAGGAGGCGTGACCATATTCTGCTGACCAGTCTCTACCCCGGAGTAGTTCTGTAAATTTTCTATCATTAATTTGGCTCATGTCTCTAAATTGAATTCTTATTTTGTCATTCATGCTGCTTAGTGCAGGCAATAAAAGGCTACAGAAAATTGGGAAATGATCAGTGATATCAGCTAAAAATATCCCAGAGTTACTAACGAGGTTATTATTGGCCCAAATGTGATCGATACAGGAGAGAGAGTCATTTGACCCAATTCTGGTAGGCCTAGTTATTGATGGTCGGTATTCGAAAGACCGCATTGTGTTGATCAGTCTCCGTGTGGTCTCGCTTTCCCCTTCCCTCATTAGGCAGATGTTAAAATCCCCTGTGACAACAGTATTCCCAGAAGAGATACCTGGACTTCTTAGTAACGCCTCTAGCGAGTTGAAAAACATATTTTCGTCACCTCCTGGACGCCTGTATATACCTAAGATAATAGCAGAATGAGAGGAATTGGGAACAGAAACTGTTGCCCCGGCACTTTCAAAATTATCCGTAGATATGCTTAACTCATCGAGAGGTTTAAACAAAAGTGAATCTTTAACAAAAATGCTCACACCACCACCCCTCCGGCCCTCACGATAATTATGAAAAGCATTATACCCTGGAAGTGAATTCATGCAATGTGTTTCTTGCTTAGCCCAAGTTTCAGTTAGCACTATAATGTCAAATTCATGATTGCAATTTTTCAAATAACCAATAAATTCGTCGTGATTTTTCTTAAAACTTCTAATGTTAAGGCTTATTAGTGAAAGGCATTGCCGCATATGATCAGGGAGAGAATCATTAAAAGTATCAATGGTATAATATTTACAGGAAAATATATATATATATATATATATATATATATATATATATATATATATATATACATATATATATATATATATATATATATATATATATATATATATATATATATATATATATATATATATATATATACATATACATACACATACACATATACATACATATACATACATACAGATACAAATACATATACATATACATATACATAAATACTTACACATACACATACATATACATACACATACATATATACATATATATACACATACATATATACATATATACATATATACACATACATACTTATGCATATATACATTTATATGTATACAACATTAATAGCATAAACATATAATCATGTATATATCAATACTTATATCTAGCATAACACTATATAGTGCCAATATACTTATGCATACTATATAAAATAATTGTTTCCTTTAATGAATGGTAGCTTAGGTCTAAATATTAATTTCACACCGACGTTAATTATTCACAATACATTCAATTCTACATTAAGTGGTTAATGTTTTTTTTATATAGTTTACAAATCTCTTTACATATAAAGGCGTCGAGTTTATACATTCCATGACCAATATTCAAGTTGTTTTCAAAAATTTCTTTTATGAAACTGGACTCTATGATGTTTCTTTCTACTAAGTTATTTGAATGAACCAATTTCTTTGCACCTGACCAATTAATAGGGTGATTTTTATCTCTAACGTGGGCAAAGAGTGCATTATTATCTTGAGCATACCTGACACTTTTCTTATGTTGTTCAATTCTCTTTTCTAGGGCTTTACCAGTTTGACCAATATAGTATTTTTCACAAGCATTGCATTGGATTCCATGCAATGCTTGTGAGAAATACTATATTGGTCAAACTGGTAAAGCCCTAGAAAAGAGAATTGAACAACGTAAGAAAAGTGTCAGGTATGCTCAAGATAATAATGCACTCTTTGCCCACGTTAGAGATAAAAATCACCCTATTAATTGGTCAGGTGCAAAGAAATTGGTTCATTCAAATAACTTAGTAGAAAGAAACATCATAGAGTCCAGTTTCATAAAAGAAACCTTTGAAAACAACTTGAATATTGGTCATGGAATGTATAAACTCGACGCCTTTATATGTAAAGAGATTTGTAAACTATATAAAAAAACATTAACCACTTAATGTAGAATTGAATGTATTGTGAATAATTAACGTCGGTGTGAAATTAATATTTAAACCTAAGCTACCATTCATTAAAGGAAACAATTATTTTATATAGTATGCATAAGTATATTGGCACTATATAGTGTTATGCTAGATATAAGTATTGATATATACATGATTATATGTTTATGCTATTAATGTTGTATACATATAAATGTATATATGCATAAGTATGTATGTGTATATATGTATA
>NC_090736.1:21752385-21754885 GCF_036898095.1 Palaemon carinicauda | reverse complement strand
GGTCAATGATTTAACTAGCAGGACAATGTCCTAGACACAGTGACAGTGACCTAGCTAGTAGGGCAATACCCTAGAGATTGACCATATACACCATATCATCGCCAAAGACTCCTGCACCCAAGCTAGGATCAGGGAGGGCCAGGTATTGGGAGTTGATGACTCAGCAGGTAGACCTATAGGCTTCCCCAGACTTCACCTCACGAAGATGGTTAGGTTGCAGACACTAAAAGAAACTATGGAGCTTGAGCGGGACTCGAACCCCAGTCCGGCGATTGATATGAGGAAACTTTTCTAATAGGCCACCATATCCTTAAACAATAAAAAAAAAGGAAATGAATAACAGACATTAGAAGCTACAAAGGATAAAATGAAATAGGAAGTACCCTTAACATATTACAGAAACTATATTACCTGCAAAACATAACATTCCATCAACTGTTGTCGTGGCCTGATTGGTAACGTCTCTGCCTGGTGTTGGCCAGACGGGGCTTTGAGTCACGCTCACACTCGTTCGTGCCTTTAGCGTCTGCAACCCTACCATCTTTGTGAGCTAAGGTTTGGGGAGTTTAGGGGAGCATATAGGGCTATCGGCTGAGTCATCAGCAGCCATTGCCTAGCCCTCCCTGGTCCTAGCTTGGATGAAGGGCGACTTGGGTGCTGATCATATAATATATATGGGGGTCTTTTCTGTTTGGTGGTCGCCACTAATTTCTAACCAAATTTTCATCAGTAATGCAGTTTTTGGTGCTGAATACGAATATGACATTCATTTTTTCGAGAAATGAAAAACATTTGCAAAATAGGCAAATTTGATGTGAGGAAAGTACAATATTTAAATACAATATTCATTGACCATGGAACTGAGATATGTCCAATAATATTTTTCTAAACAAATCTTCATTTCTATTTCGCTTTCTCCACATATATTCACACAGATATGAATCAAGCATTTGACGGTGAGTACCGCAGTGTTTTATATTTCTATGTTTTAAAGAGTGCCATTTACTCTCGATTTCTTGCGAGTGCACGACACTGATTGGATCCACAAAATTTTCTGAATGATTCACTGTATGGTGAATATAGTTGCAGCCTACTAGATTTTCTATGTTTTTGTAAGCAGCCCATTTGCCACTTATTATTTTACTGCCTGGCTTTATATTTTCTTTTTTTTTTTATTATACAGGCCAAAAGTTTCTTCGTCCGTTTTTTCAACGGCATACAAAAAGACTTCCTTTGTTTCCTTACAAATACCACCGAATATCCATTGTTGTGGCAGCATTCTTCCTTTTCTATGTTTTATTTTGCTGAAGCTAGTCACGTCAATTTCAACTGTCATTCCCTGTCCCCCGATAGGCGTATTAGCGGCAAGTAGAGATGAGGCACTTACCTGAAGAGATTAGGGATAATGTAAAGATAATCACCTCTTAGGCCTATGTTAGGTTAGTTTAGGTTAGGTAAGATAAGTTAGGTTAGTTTAGGTTTGGTAAGTTAGGTTAGGTTAGGTTAGGTAAGTTATGTTAGGTCAGGTTAGGTTAGGTTGGTTAGGATAGGTTAGTTTAATTAAGATTAAGTAATATTTTTTTATTTAAATGGGGGTTCGCCCCCCTGGTTAGGAGATAATGATTAGGAGTTTAGGTTAGGTTAGGTTATATTGGTTAGGTTAGGTTAGTTTGGTTAGGTTAGGTTAACTTACTTCTCTTAAGTAATTGTTGAAATCAACTGTAGTAGCGTGACTTATTTTCAATTCGTCCTCACAAAATTTAATGCTGGAATACTCTTTTGCCCATGGAATGGACCTGCCATCAAGCCATGTGTTTTTTTCTTACAGAAACTTTCTCACGACAAGCTCTCTTGTAACAAATCCACCTTACACTTTCATTTATCTTTTTGATTATCATCTGATGTTTCTTTTTAAACAGTTTCTCATTTTCTATTATATTGTATCTCTGAAGAAATGTAACTGTATCTTCTTCAATTAAAATGTTGGTAAACAACCACTGTAAGTTGTAGTTAATATTCATCGCGTCCACTGTTCTCAAACCTACCACAGTTATTTCAAACATACCGCGTGACACCTGACTGACTGTATTGTTACGCCCGTTAATTACTATTGCTTGATTAATGGGCGTTGAAAAGTAGTGCAAAATAAATCCTCTTTTTGTACAACTATTTTTCATTTCTCGTGAAAATAAATGTCATATTCGTATTCAGCACTAAAAACTGTATTAATGATAAAAATTTGGTTAAGAATTAGTGGCGACCACCGAACAGATAAGATCCATATTTGGTTAGTCTCTAAGGCATTGTCCTGCTTGCTTGGGCAATGTCACTGTCCATTGCTTCTGTCATTCATGAGTGACCTTTAAACCTTAAAGTTAAACATTTCCCTTCGAACAAAACAACAAACAAACTGAAAACCGAAATGAAATATTTAATAATCCCTGGCTCTTTGTAAACAAACAGTATTTCAATATGTAACAAATACTGACCATTAAACCTA
>NC_090736.1:21737385-21742385 GCF_036898095.1 Palaemon carinicauda | reverse complement strand
AAAAGGGAATTGAAAAAAACATCCAAAGCTAATGAAGGTCGAAGAACTTTTCCAGTTCCGGTTGTTTAATGAACTCTATATTTCTTCCTTCTGGATTGTTGTAAAAGGATCTTTTAGAGAGTGTCTCTGATCGGCTTCCCGAAAGCGACTCGAGTAGTCATTACGTCCGGTGCGGTGTGGCAGAAGGTACTTCATTTATTGATCTTCTCAAGAGGTAATTTGAGTTTAGATCTATCTACTATGGGTTTCACAGACAGTGCAAGTGCGATTTTTTGCAATTATTCTGTAACGAACACTCGTATCAGTACGAGATTTTACTATAGTGTATTACACCCAGTAAGGAAATTTATAGGAGTATCATGAATCATTTATTGTAAATAATAAAGACTTTTGTACCTATACCAAAAGGCAAAACTCATTAGCCAAGCAAGAAAACGAACACCAGGTTGGAAGAGCTCCGCCTGCCTACAACCCCCTTCACTTCCAACCCCCATTTTCGCCCTCCCCTCTCCTTTCTTCCCTCACATGCCCTACGTCTTTCCTTCTCTCTTTCTCTATCTGTGAATGTTGCTTTGATTTAAACTTATTTTTTTACGATTTTTTTTCTATCAATCTAATAATTATTTACATAACCAATACCATAGAGAGAGAGAGAGAGAGAGAGAGAGAGAGAGAGAGAGAGAGAGAGAGAGAGAGAGAGAGAGAGATGAGCAAACCAGTGAATAAAGCAGTCAGTCATCTGATAGGTAACAACCGATTGAATTGTTCCATATCTACAACAATAAATATCATAATTAGATAAGATAGATAGATAGATAGAGTGCTTGATATAAAAAAAATTCATACAAAATAAGTTGCAACTTAAGCTACCTTCTCAGAAAGAGAGCATGAAGGGAAGGGAAAGAACGGAGAGGGATGGATGGCGTGGAGGTGGAGACAGATAGCTTGAAGCAGGGGGAGAGCAGGCGAGGGAATTAAAGGAGAGGGAGGGAGGGGGTGGAGGTAGAGGTTCTGTATATTATTGTTCGGTTTTGTGACTGGATGATTGAGATTTTGCCCTTTGGCATAGGGGCAAGTGTCTTTATAATTAATAATTAACGATTCATTATACCCCTATAAATTTCCTCACTGGGTGTAATACCCTATAGCAAGATCTCGTATTGATACGACTGTTCGTTACAGAATAATTGCAAAAAATCGCACTTGCAATGTCTGTGAAACCCATAGTAGTAATGATAGAAAGCTGGGAATTATTATATTTGTTTGTTTACACTTTCCATAATTGTAAATATTGTTCGGTGTCAGTGTTGTCACTCCAATCGTTGTACCACCAATACCTTTTAATTTCAGTCAGCAAGTTTGCTAGCGAGATTACTTACTCGTGTATTTGATACTATTCTTACTATTTTATAATGTTAAATGTGTTTATCATAGTTATATTTATCTGCTATTTCAAGCTTTCTTTGTATTCAGATTTTCCTAGGCTTTGCCATCCTGTACCTAGTGCTAGGCATGCAGTTAATTCTAATAGTCCTGCCTTCTCCATCATAATGTTCAGTACTACATAGTGTTTCAGGAGTTTTACTCCAGCTGCGACCATATTGAGGAATCATCTTCCTAATGTGGTGGTTGAATGGACGGAACTTCAAAAATTCAAATTATTTGCAAATGCTTTTGTTGAATAGGTTGACATAAGTCACGTTTTATACTTTATATATGATTGGTCTTTTTAAAGTTGTTAGTGGTTTTGATATATATTACATTGAATGTTATAATTTCTCATCTATAGTTTATTTGTTACTTCTCCATTTCCTTTCCGTACTCTGCTGCGCGGTAGGTGTAGGCCTTGGGCTTATAGTGTTCTCATTTTCCAACTCAAGTTTTAGCATTGCTAACAACAACAACAACAACAACAACAACAACAAAAACAACAACAATAATAATAATAATAATAATAATAATAATAATAATAATAATAATAATAATAATAATAATATCTAATTACCCCTTTGTAATATAATTCTTCATTGGTTCGGTTATCTTAAAAATAGCCCTTGACAGAGTTAACTTGTTTGTTTAGATTAAATTCAAATCGAAGTCCACAAGATGTCTCCAGTGACCAACTTCTCAATTAACCCTTTATTGTATTAAACTAGTGTAAATCAGTTGGTTTTAAATACCATATTCATGAAGGCCACTAACCCCAATCATTACATTTAATCTATTTCAGGGCTGACCCCATTCGAAGGATAGCTCTCTTTCACATAATTCCTGGAAAGCTTCTCTACACAGAGAGCGATAACGAACAAATTAACTGTAAAATCTTGAACCGTATTAAGGCATTAAATGAGTTCCACGTGTGCTATCTATAAGCCGATGGCAGATGTAATATCAAACGTCAAACCTTGGGTTGGATATCCATGAAATAATGAGAAACCGATATGGTGATCTGGAAGTTGTTAATCACCGAGTGGGGCTTAATATTATTGCGTGAATAAACACATACGAACTGGGAAGCGTACACGTATACGCACAAGAACGCAGTCATATACATACCTACACACACACATATGTATATATATATATATATATATATGTATATATATATATATATATATATATATATATATATATATATATATATATATATATATATTTAGGCTACATACATTCAGACGCATATATTGATATAAATATTAAGTATATATATATATATATATATATATATATATATATATATATATATATATATATATATATATATATATATATATATATTTAGGCTACATACATTCAGACACACATATATGAATATAAATATTAAGTCTATTGTATATTTATACTATATACAGTATATATACATATGTATATAGGTATATATATATATATATATATATATATATATATATATATATATATAATATGTGTGTATATATATATACTGTATATATATATATATATATATATATATATATATATATATATATATATATATATATACATACATATATATTTAGGCTACATACATTCAGACACACATATATGAATATAAATATTAAGTATATTGTATATATATACTATATACAGTATATATATATATATATATATATATATATATATATATATATATATATATATATATATACTGTATATATATACATATGTATATATATATATATATATATATATATATATATATATATATATATATATATATATATATATATATATATAATATGTATGATGTGCACACACGCATATGTATATATATATATATATATATATATATATATATATATATGTATATATACAGTATACATACATATATATATATATATATATATATATATATATATATATATATATATATATATATATATATATATATATATATGAGTGTGTGTGTGTGTAATTATCAGTGCCATTATTAATGGCCGCTTGTATGGTCGGTAGGTTACACAACAAACATTTAGTTCTAGGGAAAATTTGTATAAGGAAATCAGTAACCACTAAAGTATAAGTTCCAGATCCTCAAGAACAATAACGTTCAGTTTTTAAGCTTACTCTCTCTTGATAAAGTTAGAAACAATAACGTCTCCTTCATTGTGTAAGGAAGAAAAACGTTTCTTTCATAATTAAGAGAAATAACGTCTCTTTCCCAATAGAATAAGGAAGAATAACGTCTCTTTGTTAATTGAGTAAGGAAGAATAACGTCTTTGTTAATTGAGTTAGGAAAAATAACGTCTCTTTTTTGATTGAGTAAGGAAAAATAATGTCTCTTCCTTAATTGAGTAGGGAAAAATAACGTCTCTTTGCCCATAGAGTAAGGAAGAATAACGTCTACTTCCTTCACGTCCTTTGACTCCTATGCGTCTCTCACAAATCTCATAATCTTTGTTAATCTACCATCGACCATGAGTAGACGATAACAAGAATTCTAAACGCTTAATGATAAGGCATTTTCTTTGGCATTCTAAAAGCATATACATATCGCATTTTCAATGGTTTGTTTTGCGTGTATGTATGCGTGTGTTTTGCAATCCTGTGTCTTTACCTCTCCAGGGATTCATTTCTTTAATATATTCCCTTCAATGTATATAAGTACAAATGTTTTTGAAGTAAAAATGTTTCTCCATATTCACTATTATGAATTATGTAGATATGCTTTAAAATATAAATGTTTTGTTTGCATATGTATTCAGAAGCATTTTTCTGTCAGTGAGAAATCACGAACTTTACGCTGAGTGTACGGTAATGTAAATTTTTAGCTTCTGCATTGCGACATATGTAATTGTACCTGTAATATATTTAATCTCCCGTATTTTACCCCCACAAAGAATAATATCATGCATTCTACATAGGAAGAATGGATGACTGATAGGACTTTTTCAAATCAGTTTATTTTTTCATCTGAAATGTTGCTAACAATATGTGATGCCATCGAAATATCAGACATATCTGGTTTCATGAAAATTGCATGAGAGTTTTTTTTTATATGGTAGTGATAAATTTGTTGTTTCATCATAAGTATTTAAGAAATGTGAAGTTCCATTGAAATTACTGAAGTAATGATGCTCGTAGAAATTGCCTATTTTACCTAAAGCTATGTTAATAAACTATTTTTATATATAAAACTGATTTATGAATTCAGTATACCACCCAAATGCGTGTTCCATCTGAAATACTCTGAGCTAAAGAAAACCAGCTCGAACAAAATCGATTTCATAAAGATGAGGTCTTCATGATTGCTATGAATCTGGGAAAGGGGAAAGTTTTAATATAAAGAAAATCTTCAACAATTATCAAAATTCATAACTGGAATTGGATTAGGTTAATAACTTTGACTATGAAGAAAAGATCATTTAAGGAGAAGACAAGTTGAAGTATGCACGTGTGACAGAGGTGTTTGAATAAAAGGATTGAACGATATTCTTGAAGTGATTTACATATTTAGAGTAATCTGTATAGTTTCTGATTCGCTATAAACTATATTCTATCT
>NC_090736.1:21727385-21729885 GCF_036898095.1 Palaemon carinicauda | reverse complement strand
GTTTTTCATGCATGTTGCAAAAGATTTTTCATAAATGAGGAGATCTGCATTCTGCTCGTAATACTACGTGTGCAGTTAATTATAATAATCATGTCTTCTTAATCATGATGCTCAATACTTCACAGTATTCCAGAAGTTTATTCTATCTATGACCAAATTGTGGAATGATCTTCCTAATCAGGCAGGTGAATTGGTGGAGATTCTAAAATTCAAACTTGCAGCAAATTATTTATGTTGAACTGGCTCACCTAAGTCTCTCGTTATAGTTTATATATGAAATATCTATTTTAAATGTTGTGACTGTTCTTAAAATATTTTATAATAGTTGTTCTTTACTTCTTTGTAGTTTATATAGTTCTTTATTTCCTTTCCTCACTGGGCTATTTTTCCGTGTTGGAGCCCTTTGGCTTATAGCATCCAGCTTTTCCAGCTAGGGTTGTAGCTGAACCAGTTGACAGGCCTTGAAATGTAGAGTAACTGGATTCATAAAGGTTTATCATGTTTCCTTGATTGTTCTTTTTTTCAACAATACCGAATTCAATATTAGTAGTTATTAAGTTCATCTGAAATCTTATATATGACAAAATAGGAAAATTACATAATAGAATTATGACCCTTTTTCCATTCCTTCGAAATTAGTATAGAAATTCGGATGAAAAATAAATCAAACGTAAATTTTTGGGCTCAAGCCATTTCGTCCTGATGGAAGTTCCTAAGGTAGCTTCAAAAGGATATATTATATACTACAGTGATATTCCCAGAGAATTAACCTTCAGGTTCCAGAATTCTAACTCCTGGAACGAATATCCTTAATATTTTCTCAAGGATATCGCATAAAATCAGAGGATGCATTCTTGACACATCACATGGCAATCTCCACCCCAAATAGCGTTACCGCTTCGAGGGGGACGTGGCAAAAGAATAGAAGGGGGCCGTAACAAGGTTACCCCCGTTCCCGTACTACTATTGACCACCACCCCAGCGCCATTCCCAGGATGGCGGACATTCCTAATTTTGTAGCGATTTCGCTCAGTGGCGTTCCCTGTTGATCTAACTTTTCGATCGATTTTCAAGGATTTATTATGCATTCTCCAACTTCTTTCGCCTTCGGAAAGTTGAGTATTGGGTCTTTACAATGAATAGTTTTTTATCTCCCTTTTCACAGTGAAATTTGAGTAATTTATTGTGTTTAGAGCTAGCCTGTACCGGAGGCGCTATGAGCGCTGTCGTTCGTTGGGCATGTTATTTAGTTAGCAGAACGACTTCCCGGTTTTGAAAAAGCTTCATATATCATTAATTAATTATTCTATTATGTTAGCTATTTAGGCAATATATTCTTGTAAAGATATATACATTGTGCATATTTTTCCTTTCCATGACGATCGTATAGTTAGAGTCTCGGTGAATGAGGTAACCGAGATTTCGTCTCGCCTAGGTTAAGAACCTAGGCGTGTTATTATACATTAGACACGAGAGACCTTTAACCCAAGACAGTGGAAGACCATGGTACAGAGGCTATAGCACTACTCAAAACTAGAGAACAATGGTTTGATTTTGGAGTGTCCTTCTCCTAGAAGTGCTGGTTACCATAAGTAAAAAGTCTCTTTTACCCTTACCAAGAGGAAAGTGGCCAGTGAACAATTATAGCGCAGTAATCCCTTGGATGAAGAAGAATTGTTTGGTAATCTCAGTGTTGTCAGGTGTATGAGGACAGAGGAGGATATGTAAAGAATAGGCCAGACTATTCGGTGTATGACTGTAGGCAAAGGGAAAATGAACCATAAACAGAGAGAAGGATCCAATGAAGTACTGTCTGGCTTGTCAAAAGACCCCATAACTCTCTAGCGGCAGTATCTCTATGGGTGGCTGGTGCCTTGGACAACTTACTACCCATTTTCCTGTAAAACAGTTTTTCCTAGCCAATACTGTACATTAAGAGAGAGAGAGAGAGAGAGAGAGGAGAGAGAGAGAGAGAGAGAGTGAGAGAGAGAGAGAGAGAGAGAGAGAATTTACCTAATGGTTCCCTGCCGTGACCTTTTACTATTACTGTGATATTTCCCGGGAAATATGGCTCACAACCTCTCCCACTGGCAGAAAATTTAGCACCTAATTCAAAAATAGCTTCAGTCTTTTTAGAGAAGGAAGTTCTTGGAATGTCTCCCATGATTCAAAAATAATAAAAATAAAAAGAATAAGAAAAAGGGTTATTGGCGTATGATGTCTAAATTTTTAACATACTTCATCGGCATTAAAAAGAGTTTTATCTAAAACATTAATTCTTGATGTTAAGATGTTCCAAATAAAGAGTTGTCATGCTTCTGGATATTTATTAATGTAATTGACTTGATTTTTTGAGGAAATGCCAGATTCTCTAAAAAGTATGAAATATCTTATATTTCTTCCTCTTGTTTTGTTAAAGTTTTTGTAGTTTATATAGGAAATATTTATTTTGATGTTACTGTTCTTGAAATATTTTATTTTTCCTTGTTTCCTTTCCTCA
>NC_090736.1:21695252-21724385 GCF_036898095.1 Palaemon carinicauda | reverse complement strand
ATTATATATATATTATATATTTATATATATATATATATATATAAATATATATATATATATATATATATATATATAAATATATATATATATATATATATATATATATATTTATATATATATATATATATATACATATACCGTATATATATATATATATGTACATATATATATACATATATATATAATATATATATATATAAATATATATATACTGTATATATATAATATAATATATGTATAATGCTCACACACATACATATATGTATATATATATATATATATATACATATATATATATACATATATATATATAATATGTGTATATATATATATATATATATGTATATATATACATATTTACATATATATATATATATATATACATATATATATATGTATGTATGTATGTATGTATAATATATGTATAATGCGCACACACGCATATATATATATATATATATACACACACACATATATATATATATATATATGTATAGATATATATATCTAAGATGTATGATGTACACACACACGCATATATACACATACATACATATATATATATATATATATGTGTGTGTGTGTGTGTGTGTGTATGCGTGTGTCTGTGTGCGTAATTATCAGTGCCATTATAAATGGCGCGCTTGTATGATCGGTAGGACACACAACAAGCATTTAGTTCTAAGGAAATTTTGTTTAGGGAAATCAGGAACAGCTAAAGTTTAAGTTTCAGATCCTTAAGAACAATGACGTTCAGTTGTTAATCTTACTCTCTTTTCGTAGAGTAAGGAAGAATAACGTCTCCTTCTTAATTGTGTAAGGAAGAATAACGTCCTTTTCTTAATTGAGTTAGGAAAAATAACGTCTCTTTCTTGATTTAGTAAGGAAAAATAACGTCTCTTTGCCAATAGAGTAAGGAAGAATAACGTCTACTTCCTTCACGTCCTTTGACTGCCATGCGTGTTTCAGGAATCTCAGAATCTTTGTTAATCTACTATCGACCATGAGTAGACGATAACAAGAATTCTAAACACTAATGATAAGGCAGTTTCTTTGACATTCTAAAACCATTTACATCTCGCTTATTCAATGCTGTTTTGCGTGTATGTATGGGTGTGTTTTGCAATTGTGTCTTTACATCTCCTGGGCTTCATATTTTTCAAATAATCACTTTTATGAGCATAAGTATAAATGATTTTTAAAGTATAAATGTTTCAATAGAGAAATAGATTTATACATTAATTACCTCTTCTTGTACTTCCTTTCTCGATATTCTTCTTGTACTTACTTTCTCGATATTCACTACTATGAATTATGGAGATATGTATTCAAAATATAAATGTTTCAATTGAAAAATATTTAGATAAATAGATAGATAAGCATTATAAAAGCCTGTGTTTTTGCATGTGTATTCAGAAGCATTTTTCCGTCAGCGAGAAATCACGAACATAACGTTGAATCTACGATAATGTAAATTTTTAGCTTCCTCACAGCTGACACGTGTAACTGTACCTGTAACACATTTAATTTCCTGTATTTCTCACCCACAAAAAAAAATATCATGTATTCTATATAGGAAGAATGGATGACTGATAGAACCTTTTCAAATCAGTTTATTTTTTCATATGAAATTCTGGTAACAATTTGTGATGCCACCGAAATATCAGACATATCTGGTTTCATGAAAATTTCATGAGATGGTATTTTTTATATTATGATCGTGAAAAATTTCTTTTTTCATCATAAGTATTTCTAAGATATGAGAAGTTCCATCGAAATTACTGAAGTAATGATGCTCGAAGAAATTACCTATTTTATCTTAAGCAATGTTAATAAAATATTTTTATATATAAAACTGATTTATGAATTCAGTGTACCACCCAAATGCGTGTTCCATCTGATATACTCTGAGCTAAAGAAAACCGTCTCGAACAAAATCGATTTCATGTGGATGAGATCTTCATGATCGCTATGAATCTGGAAAAGGGGGAAAGTTAAAAAAAAAAAGGAAATATTCAACAATTATCAAAATTCATAACTTGAATTAGATTAAGTTAATAACTTTGGCTATGAAGAAAAGATTACATAAGGAGAAGACAAATTAAAGTATGCACGTGTGACAGAGGTCTTTAAGAAAAGGGTTTGAAAGAGATTCTTGAAGGGATTTGCATATTTAGAGTAATCTTCATATTTTCTGAATCACTATGAACTATAATTTATCTCCATGCTGGGCAAAATAGGGTGGTTATATATGTACCTAAAATAAGATAAAATAGAAAATTTTTTTGCCCCAAAATAACAAAAACATACCAAATTTTTTAAATTACAATCAGGAAGCCACACACTACAAATAACAGTGGGTACAAAATCTAATTCGTAAAGGTTTTGGGTAAAAATTAATAGTTTACACACATAAAAACTGAAAATAAATTATAGCTCGGAAAAATTAGACATAACTTGTTTAGAATGAATTTATGATGCAAATAGTCTGTAAACTAAAAAGATGGACTACAGTTCAAAATTAGCTAAAATAATTAGAGAATATATGAATTATTAGAATGAATAAATAAAAAACACTCTCGTTTCCTGAATAGATGAACACATAGCAAACTAGACTAGACATAAGATAGATCAATATCACCTCTTTAACGGAAGCCTGAATGCTTATGTTTAGCAAGAGAATTTAAAATTGTTTTCATGATAAAAATTATAACATCAATTCTTATAAAATGAATTTTGCAGCAAATATAATATTACTATCATTTAAACGAACTGTGTTGAGAGAGACACCAAAAGGGCACGCAGAGAGAGAGAGAGAGAGAGAGAGAGAGGAGAGAGAGAGAGAGAGAGATCAAGGTAACGGCAGGAAAATAGGACGGTATTTGAACAGAATAAACATAATGAACTGTGGTTTTGAAAGCAGCAAAATATGTACAATAATTATGTTGAATAATTCATTACTAGAAGCAAGGTCAGAATAATGAAAATAAAAAGTAATATAAATGCCAATTCTTACAATACTTATCTTCATCTGGTGGTTGAGATCATATATATATATATATATATATATACATATATATATATATAGAGAGAGAGAGAGAGAGAGAGAGAGAGAGATATGTATATATTTATATATATATATATATATATACATATATATATATATATATATATACATATATATATATATATATATATACATAAAATGAAGTCTTTTATCCAAAATATTTCAGTAAAATATTATTTGTAATAATATGGAAATATAAATAGAAGATAATCCTGACTGAAATGATGTGGAAAAGGAAATGTTATTTCTAAATATCGAATTATGAATTGAAAAAAAAAATAAAAAAGACATAATTATTTCAGAGCAGGAAAACTCGATAAGATTTGAAAACTACAGTATATATATATATATATATATATATAGCCTATATATATAGCCTATATATATATATATATATATATCTATATATATATATATATATAAATAAATATATAGATATAAATATATATATATATATATATATATGTATATCATATATATATATGTATATCATATATATATATATATATATATACATATATATATATATATATATATATAATATATATATATATATATATATATGTATATATATGCATATATATGTATATATTTACATATATACACATATATATGTATATATATATATATATATATATACAACGGATTTTGAGCGAAGCGAAAAATCTATTTTTGGGTGAGATGGCCATGTCGTCCTGATGGAAGTTCCTATAGGGTAGCTTCCTAGGGTATATTACAACTACGGCGATATTCCCAGAGAATTTACCTTAAGGTACCAAAATTCTAACTCCTGGAGCGAGTATCCCTCGTGAAAGGGATATCGCGACATATCAGAGGACGTTATTCTAGACACGCCACATGGCAATCTACATCCTGGACAGAGATTTCGTCTCGTAGGAGGTGATTGGCGAGATACGAATTCGGGAAAGAAAAAGGGGAGCCGCTCCCAAGGCTTCCCTATCCTCCGATTCGTATGCGTGCCTGGCGCCATCTGTATTCCTTGTAGCGTACACGAGGTGCTACAGATACTGTATGTAGGGAGGGGTCCTACAGCCCTTTCTTAGAAAGGCAAGGGCGGGTCCATCAGGACGACATGGCCATCTCACACAAAAATGGATTTTCCGCTTCGCTCAAAATCCGTTTTTTTTGGCTCAAGCCATGTCGTCCTGATGGAAGTGTACCAGAGCATTACTGTATCTGTGGATTCTCAGAACGTACCTACTCCCCGGTCGACTAGACCTAGAGACCTAAGATGTTACCGTTATACATCTTTTGCAACTAACTATAAACTATGTTAGAGCTTCCTGCCCCCTACAGGGAAGAGTCCTACTAGACTCTGGAAAAGTCTCGAAGAGTACATATACCTATGTATGAATACCAGGCAAGCTAATATAGTGGTCTCGCACTATATTAAGTAAAGCATAGTTTGTAAAGAACCACTGCGTCAATATGAAATATCGACCAGTTCTCCGCACAATACTTGTATTGGACAAAGGTTTTATATCCGCATAGGAGGAAAACCAATGCAACATAGCTTGCATAAAGGAACAATTCTATTAGAATTATCCCAGATAAGGTACATAGAATGAATGCTCAATTATACCAATAAATTGACACAGGTGAAGGAGACGCAAGGTTCTCAAGAACCAGATTATTGACAGGCAATAAATAGACAGGTTAACCACAATTATATATATATATATATATATATATATATATTACATAAGAAGAGGATAACCCAAAACTTTAAGCATAAGTATGATAGTAAACAGAGCTTGTTTGTCTGAAAGAAAAAACATTAGATGCCACTTTTAAGATACCGAGGTATCAAAGTCATAAAAGCCTGTATTACAAATCAATGACATTAGCGTTAGAAACGCTCGGCACACATGTCTGCACTTATGCTAGGTTCACCTTCGGAAATGGAACAGTCTGCATGGGCAACACAGTGCCCTCACTTAGTTTGTAGTACAGTATGTAACTACACACTCACCCTGGAATTAATCGTCCCAATTAAGACCACTGTTCCTCGCAGAGTTAAACAGTAGGGTTAAACACCGGGACCCACTTCTACCACAGATCTCTTTTAGTTCCTCTACTTGCTTCGCATAGTGGCGAAAGAACACTCTGGAAGACTTCCAGCCAGTGTATGAACGGAGAGGTTCAAAATCCATACAATTAAAGAAATTTAAGGATGAGGCAACTTTCCTCGGATCGTGACCTGCGGGTGTATTGTCAGGATCCGCTCTGCGAATAAAATATGTGATTTTCGCTCTGAGTTGATTCAGAGATAAATTTGAGCCTGATGTTTCTCCCCTGAATAGTTGACCACCCTTGAAGTCTGAAGTTCTATGAAGATAGACCTTTAGGCATTCTACTGGACATAGAGATGCATCTTCTTTCAGAGGGCAGATTCTCCAGGGACCCCACCTGTTGGTGGGTAACTCATTCTTGGCGAGAAACATAGGATCCGGAAACAGGTTCAGTTCTCCCCCATCCAGGAACTGAACACGACCTGCCTCTCTCGAGAGGCTACAATCTCACTACCCTGGCCCCGGACGCGAGTGCAAAATAGGGAAAATAACTTTTTGTGTCAAATCCTTTAACGCACACTCTTCATTGCTCAAAAGAGAAGCGAAATGAAGAACTTGTCTAAAGACCATGAAATGGGCTTTGGAGGTGCTGAAGGTCTGAGCCTAGCACAGGCTTTCGGGACTTTATTAAAGATCTCGTTACCTAGGTCGACCTGGAAGGCATATAGAATGGGTCTTGTCAAAGCAGACTTACACGCTGAAATCGTGTTCGCTGCCAATCCTTGACCATGGAGGTGGAGAAGAAAGATAAGCAGAAGTCTGTCAAGATCTTCTGCGGATTCTTCGCCTTGACAAAAGGCCACCCATTTTCTCCAAGATGACTCATATTGCCTTCTAGTAGATTTGCACTTATATTCCTCAAGGAAGTCTATACTGGCTTTCGAAATCCCGAAACGCTTTCTCACCGCTAGGGAGAGAAAATCATGAGCTGCAGGGTCCGGGTTTTCTGTAATGAAGCGCAGACAGTTGACTTCTGGACTCGCTGGGTCAGAACAGGATCTGGTAGTGGTACAAACTTCAGCTACAGTTCCAATGCCAGGAGGAACCACACGCTGTTCGGCCACTTGTGGGCTACTATTGCCGCTACCCCTTGAAGGATCTCAGTTTGTTGAGGACCCTCAACAGAAGGTTTGTAAGGAGGGGAACAGATAAATCTTGGACCATCTGTTCCAGTCGAGGGACATCGCGTCCACTGCTTCCGCTAAGGGGTCCTCGTACGGGGCACGTACAGGGGCAACTTCTTGTTGTCTTTCGTCGCAAAGAGGTCTATCTGCAGTTCTGGGACTGATTCAGAATGAAGGAGAATGATCCTGCGTCTAAGGACCATTCCGACTCTATCGGTGTGAACCTGGATAGAGCGTCCGCTGTCACATTGCGGACTCCTTGAAGGTGAACTGCCGACAGGTACCACTTCTTCTTTTCCGCCAATCGGTAGATGGCCAACATCACCTGGTTGAGAGGTGGTGACCTCGATCCTTGTCGATTCAAGTATCTCACAACTACCTCGCTGTCTATCACCAACCTTATGTGGATCGAGTGACGCGGGGAGACTTTCTTCAAGGTAAGGAGCACTGCCCTAGCTTCTAGAAAGTTTTATGTGAAAGGTCTTGAATAGCTTGGACCAAGTCCCCTGGACTTCTTTCCGATGAGAGTGACCTCCCCATCCCTCCTTCGAGGCGTCTGAGTGAATCGTCACCGACGGGGGAGGTGGCTGAAGATGAACCGACTTCTTTAGATGTCTGGCTTGGGACCAAGGCCTGAGAAGAGTACTTAGCCGAAGCGACTGGTCTTCTCAGATCTCTTCGCGCGTTTGATGCATAACTTTTCCAAACTCCGATTGCATCCTTTAGCTGTGCTCTTAGCACTGGGTCTGTCACCGAAGCAAACTGGAGAGAGCGCAGTACCCTCTCCTGCTCGCGGTCTTGATATCCTTTCGGAATCTAGAAGTCTCTTGACAGAACCCACTATCTCCTTCCTTTTCTTCGCCGGGGTGGAGAAACGGTGTGACAAAAGGTCCCAGTGGATTCCCAGCCACTGGAACTTTTGAGATGGAGAAAGTCGAGACTTTTTCTGTTGATCTTGAAGCCTAGGTACTCTAGGAACTGGATCACTTGACTGGAAGCTTGCAAGCATTCTGTCTCGGATGCTGCCCACACCAACCAGTCGTCCAGGTAGGCTACTACCTGAATTCCCTTTAGGCGTAATTGGTTGAGAGCTACGCTCGCAAGCTTCGTAAAAATCCTTGGGGATATGTTTAGCCCGAATGGGCATGGCTCCGAAGGCGTATAGTCTTCGTTGTAGCCTGAACCCTAGATAGGGGGAGAGTCGATGGCTAATTGGAATGTGCCAATAGGCGTCTGACAAGTCTATAGAGACGGAATATGCCCTCTTGGGCAGTAAGGTCGTTATGTGTTGCAGTGTTAGCATTTTGAATTTGCAATTCACTATGAACTTGTTGAGTGGCGACAAGTCCAGAATGACTCTGAGCTTTTCCGAGTCTTTCTTGGGAACATAAAACAGCCTCCCTTAGAAATTGATGGGCTTCACCCTTTTTCTCCAACCGTTCTTGAACGTACTCCTCCATAACGGGGGTGGAGTGTTGGAAAAAACCGAAGGCCCGGGGGTGGAGTGCTGTACCAGCTCCCGCCCAGTCCATTCTTGAGTAGGCTGTGGGCCCAGGGATCGAAGGTCCACCGATCCCGAAATTTCAGAAGTCTCCCTCCTACCGGTATCACCTCACTTGGACTGCCGTCCTGAGGTCTTGCCTTCCTGACCACGACCACCCCTGAATCCCCTTCCCCTTGAGGGGCGTCTAGACGAGCCTCTGGCTGCTCCTCTAGGCTTTGCTCGAAAGGAAGTAGACTGCCCTTCGAACGCTGGGGTGAATGCCGTGGACTGTGTCGACACGGCCTGGGGTACCCACTGAAAAGTGGTCGGGGTTTGTGCCACGATTTGGGGCACTGGGGGGGCAATGGCAATTGCAGTTGCTGTTGCTGTCTAAGAGGCTTGGCTGGCCGAGACGGTAGCCTAGTCCTCATAGTCTTCATATTTGGTTGAGGACCCTCATCCGGGGAAGACTTTCTTTTGATAGCCAGGCCCCACTTCTGGAGAAGGTTTCTATTCTCCAAGGCGGCCTTATCAACAACTTCTTTGACCAAGTCGGTAGGGAAAAGGTCTTTTCCCCAAATGTTGGAGGAGATTAGTTTCTTTGGCTCGTGCCTCACCGTAGCCGAGGTAAACACGAACTCCCTACAAGCTCTCCTTGCCTTGACGAAGCCATAAAGGTCCTTCGTCACTGTGGCCAGATGAGACTTGGCCACTACCATGAACATTTCATGGACCTTGGGGTCACTTGCCATTGTCTCGAGAGTAGTCTGAAGAGACATTGAAGCAGTCAGTCTTTCTTTTGTATCGAACTCACTTCGCAAAAGAAAGTCAGACAGCTTAGGGAGGTCCTTGCCGAACTGACGTCCGGCAATATCAGCCTCCAACTTTCCAACTGAGAACGTAAGATAGACGTCCTTCCAGTCTTTGTGGTCCATAGGCAGGGCCAGCGACAAGGGTTTACACTCCTCTAGGGAGGGGCAAGACTTGCCGGCCTCGACTGCTTTTAGTACAGCCAGAAACCCTTTCTGTAAAAAGGGGAAGGCTCTAGTAGGCGAGGACACAAAGGAAGGGAGCTTCCTATTCAATGCGGCTACCTTTGAGTTAGAGAAGCCCCTCTCTTTCATCGAGGATGAAAGTAGAGCTTGAGCCTTAGCATGGTCCATCACTATGACCTCCTTCGGCTCTGTCTCCTCCTTTGAAGCTGGTTCCTTCCTCAGCCGGACATAACAGTCCGGATATGATGCCTCGCTGGGCCAGAATTCCACCTCCTCCAGGGGAACTGAGCCCAGCTTATCCGAGATGACGATCTTTCCAGTCGTCATCGGCATGTGCTCAGCATACCTCCATGAGTTAGCATCTGAGCACAAGGGAAGGTCTTTCACATTGAGCTTTTTCTGGGGCCCATGTGATTCTGCAAGGCACTGCATTCGCAGTTCCATTGCAGCCGCATTCTCCTGATTCTCCTTCTGCATTTGTTGGATCATTCCAACAATAGAAGAGAGGGCCTGTCCCAGCTCTACTGGGAGACCGGCCGATGTAGAGGGAATAGGCTCCGGAATCTGAACCGGAGTAGCCGACACCTCGACGACGTCTACCTCTACAACGTCTGGGGCTTGAACTTCATCCTGGGCTTCTGCCAGGAGGTTTTCCTCCTGACACCCGTCCACATCAGACATCCTGTCATCTAACTGGATGTCTTGCATCGCGACCGCGACTTCAGCATCCACCTGGATCTGAACTTAGGGGATATCCTCTTGAGGCTGGGGAATCACTGCATCAGCTGATGCCTTAGGGAAAAGATACGCCCTCATCTTCTCACTTGGAAGATAAGGGCCAGAAGTGTTCTTTTGGAAGCCCCTTACCCAGGTACGAAGCTTCTTCCTAGCTATATCCCTTGATTCCTCTGTCCTAGGGGAATTAAAGGTCTCAGTAATCAGGTTAGTGCGCACAGTACATACCTGAGGGTTCCAATACCGGAGATCATCCTTGGAGACAGCGTATACTGCGTGTCTCCTACAAAACTCATGTCCGCAGAGGTTCTTGCTGCTGACGTTGCAGAAAGCACTTCCCCACTTCGGAGTGTCCTTTTGTAAAGAGAAGAAATTTCCATGAGTATCAAGTGAACTATGTATCACTGGATATGCATAGTATAGCATAACAATTCAGAAAGGAAAGACACACACTTGTGTTTCCCTCACAACCCATTGTTGCAGCCTTCCAGATAATAAAATCAAAATGGTTTATCTCTTCTAGAGTAACCAATGCAAGGTTTCCAGAGGAAACAGGTGGAGCTCATACCTAAGCAATGATTTTAAAATCCTGGATAATAGACAGGAAAGAACTCAGCTTCCTATCTGTAGGGCAACAGCAAAGAGATGTGCAAGAAAACACAATAGTGTTAGAAGACACAGTGCTGTACCAAAACCCTTACCATAGTTTTCTTCTTACTGTATATGTTATACTGAAGAATACTAGTACAGTATAGGGGGATGTGTGCCGGCCTGCCTTTGCCGGCCGGCACACACCACAACTAGCTTTAAAGTATACTACTTAACAGCTATAAGGCAGCAGCACTCTGGTTCAAATGCATGTGCCGGTCGGCAGCAACTGCCGGCCAGTAACAGCCAATGTTGGCCGGCAATGGCTGCCGGCCAGCAACTACACAAGGTAGTACCCAGCTGCCGGCCACACTCTTGGTGACCGGCAGACAAGGGCTGACATAAGCCGGCCGGCAAAGGTACAAGACCAATGCCAGCCGGCAGCAAAAGAACCAGAGGACTACACCTGCCCGGCTGCCGGCCTCATAGGCCGGCAGCCGGGTCAGGTACAGCACTAGAAGAAAAATAGAATGGATGCCGGGATAAGAGTGTACACAACCTCCAAGCCCGGCAACCGAAAGAGTGCATATAAGGAAGGGGAGAAACTAATTCAGGCTTCCTGACCAATGCCGTCTGGCTCTACAGGCAGGCATGGATGAGGGACCAAGAGAGGTCCGGGCAGCACTCGAAAACATAAGACCCTTGCCGGCCAGCAGCTCTGCCGGCCGGCAAGGGGCTGAGTCAATTCCACATCCTAACCTATACTAGGTCCAGATGTAGAACGACGTACAGTACAGTAATGGCTCGGCCATTACGGAGAAAGAGGGGGAAGGGACAAGAGGGTCCTGCCAACCTTGCTTTAGTGACAGATCACCCGCAGCCAAGAAACTTATCTTAGCCTAAGGGAGATCTAAGGGGGAAGGCCAGCAATACTTGCCAGCTCCCAGAGCACCAAAGCAAGGAAGGCGTTGCTACTCCCAGGGAAAGAACTTATCCTCCCCCGAGAACAGCAAACAAGGACTAGTCTGGTAGATCACAAAAGAAGGAATCATATCCACATAAACCTTCGGTAGTGACCTAAGGGAGCTAAGCTCCCTTTGTCTGTGTCAGGTCAGTGAGGGGGACTCAGCCCCAAGCCAGACAACACAGACTTAGACTAAAAAACTCTGTTGTTCTGTCCCTCTTGAACCATACTACAGGAACAGGAAGGTACAGTAACACCCCAGTATAGTTTTATCGAAAATAAATTCGGAAAAAACCACTTAGTGATAAGCCCAAGGCTTAAACAGAGGGAAAGGGATTGCATACCTTCTCCGAAGAAAAGAAAGCAACCGGGGAGTATGATAAAGTATACTAAGGCTCCATAAGCAACTAGCCTAGGCACCAAGAGAATCGATTACCTAAATCACCGAAACTCACTCGTATACTATCTTGGAAATATTCCACACAGTCTAACATGTATAAAATATAGCCTAAAGCTTCAATAAAATTTTAATTACACTCGGAAAAACCATAATCATGCATGAAGTACTAGGACCAAACGACTAGGCTACATGGCCTAGCGTAGGCCAGAATGGCGAATACTTCGCCAAATAATACTAAGCACGAAAGGAAATCCTATGTAATGCTAAATAGCTAAAATTTATTAAAGCAAAACAACCAGGAATGTCGCTCTGACTAACTAATTTATACCTAGCGAGCGACAGTGTCCAGGACACCTCTTGTAGGCTACGGCTCTTGTATCAAAGATTAATCCTATTAATCACTCAAAATTTTACCAAGAGCCTACATTTATACATAAAAGACATTATACTCAACTTATCAGAGGCCGACGAAGACGGAGAAGCCATGAAAAGTAAAATAAATCCAAGATGTGCGAGAAAAACAGGAAAAAACACCGAGTTGTTAAGCTACGCAAAAAGGAATACAGATGGCGCCAGGATTGGCGCCAGGCACGCATACGAATCGGAGGATAGGGAAGCCTTGGGAGCGGCTCCCCTTTTTCTTTCCCGAATTCGTATCTCGCCAATCACCTCCTACGAGACGAAATCTCTGTCCAGGATGTAGATTGCCATGTGGCGTGTCTAGAATACGTCCTCTGATATGTCGCGATATCCCTTTCACGAGGGATACTCGCTCCAGGAGTTAGAATTCTGGTACCTTAAGGTAAATTCTCTGGGAATATCGCCGTAGTTGTAATATACCCTAGGAAGCTACCCTATAGGAACTTCCATCAGGACGACATGGCTTGAGCCAAAAATATATATATACATATATACACTTATATATGTATATATATATATATATATATATGTATATTTATATATATATATATATATAAATATATATATATATATATATATATATATATATCGGCTATATAATATATATATATATATATGTATGTATATATATGTAATATTTTTCAAAGAAGATAAGTTAAAAAATGAGTATATAGATTTTTATGGAAAGCTCATAAAATCGAACAACCCGTATGAGTGACAAAAAGAAAGGTATAAGAATAGACGGAGCTTTTGAGAAATGTTATTCTTTTATTGTAATGGAGTTAGAATCAAGCCAAGAACTCTAATAAAAAGCTACATTACCATTGCTTAAGTGCTGAAATATTTGAAAAAATTAGGAAGAGGGGAACGCAAAAAAATATTGATTCCTGGATATGCTATATATGGATCAGTAAATTTTGAATACGAAAGCGAGGTCAAAATCTGAGCAGACTTCAATAAAAGGGAAAATTATTCAAGCATTCTTGTTCTGGAATGAAAGACTGCACCGGAAGGTGGGTAGAGGAAGGACTGAATAAGTGGGGAATGATAACTGACAAGAGATAGATGGGAAGAGTAATGGTCGTAGAATTAGAAAAAAAGGGGAATGGAATATCTGAAGGATCTGCAGGTAAAGTCATATATGCTCTTTCGAGTCGGAAATTCAAACAGAATCTACTAGAGGTTTAAATGTGAAAAATCTAGATGTTAAGAGTAGAGCTCAAAGTTGCAGCAAATGTTTTTATGTTGAACAGGCTGACATAAAGTCTTTTATAGTTTACATATGACATAACTGTTATTATTCATTTGTTCTCATAATTTATTTATTTCCTTATTTCCTTTCCTCACTGGGCTATTTTTTCCTGTTGGAGCCCTTGGGCTTATAGCATCTTGCTTTCCCAAGTAAGGTTGTAACTTGGCTAATAATAATAATAATAATAATAATACCAAGGCTTAGAGTACATAATATGTTTACCAATGTATATGTACAGCTCTTCTTCCCCATCGTTATCCTTACATTAAGGGGTTAGTTGCTTGATGCGCCCCCTCAAAGGCATCCTCTTCCACAAAACCTCTTCTCTCCATATCATCCTTCCCCTTATCTCGTCATCTAATTCTCTTCCTTCCTTTTGATCTTTTCCCTCTTACAGGTTCCTCTCAAGCCCTCCACACTCCCTCCCCACCATCCCTCCTTAACACATGCCCACACCATCTCAGTCGTGACACTCTTATCACCTCCGTAATCTTCACAACATCAGCCATTCTTCTTATTTCATCATTTTCCAACCTTTCAAACAGCGATATTCCCATAATCAACTTTAGCATTCTCATCTCTGTTCTCTCAAGCTTTGCAATAGTTTGCTTCCTTAATTCTTGAGCAGTTGCAGCTTCTCATGATGTGTACCGGAATTAATGAAGCCAACTGTACACTTTGCCGGAAGCTTGGGCGACGTCTGAAGGTTGTAGATTGTAGCAGGTAACACCGTGTTTAGCAAATAAACTGTTTGCAACGCTCTCTGTAAAACAAAGTCGCTGAGCTTGTAAACTAGTAATCAGAACCCCTTTTATTAATTTTACCAAGTGTTGTTAAGAAAATTACTATATTTTACTACACATCATTCGTAAAATTGATAACAAATCTTTTGATTACGTATTTACAACCTCAGTTACTTTGTTTAACAGGCAGCATTTACCAACAGTTTCCAGTTTACAATGTGCAGCTGCCAAACGTCTTCTAAAGTGTACCTGAATTAGTGAAGATAACTGTATAGATCACACAAAGGCAAGTTATATACTATATTTGATATTATGAAATCTGTCCAAATAAGCTTGCGTGCCATGTAAAAGTGGTTAATTTTTAGTTGATATTGTAACAACCGTACGTATAATGTTTTGCCATTATAACACTTGTACATATAAAAGCTCACCGTTGTAATTCCTGTAAATAAATGTTTGGCATTGTTAAAATCCCTTACCATTATAGTGCACCTTGCATTGTACACCATAAGCAGCAATAATTATTTCATGGCTCGTCCCTTGTTTGAACCAATTTTAACTTTTTTAGTATTCTATGAATGATAATATAATAATAACAATAACAATAACGATGATGATGATGATTGTTATTATTATTATTATTATTATTATTATTATTATTATTATTATTATTATTATTATTATTATTATTAATACTGTAGCATAACGAATGCGTGACAAAGGTGGAGACAACAAATGGAAATCTTTTGGAAGAAAACCAAGTAAGAAAATCCAAATTTCCATGTTCGATTTACAGAAACGAGTATCAGTCACGTATAAAGAACGACCAGAAACGACACAATTAGAGTTCAGTTGTAACAGGAATTAAAAGAGAGAGTGGTATAGACAACTTTTCTCGGAAATACCGGAAATGGACGGAGATAACTTCTCGTGAAAAGGAAATGAATATTGCGAAAAGGTTAGTTAGTGCTCCGTCAAACACAGTGCCGGTGAGGAAAAAAAAATAGTCCTTGCATGGAAATAGTGAAGAAGTAATTATTCGAATGTTAGAGAAGTAGAAATGGTTATTGAGAGGAGGGATAAATGAAAGGAGTAAATGTTCACGATTGATGGGACGATAGTAATTGGGAAAATAAGGTGAAACCTCGCAGGAATTGGAGAGGAGTAAAGAGTAGAGAAGAAATGATCCCAGAAACCAAATGGAAATAGAATAGAGGTAATGATTCGAATCAGAGAATAAAGGAACAATAACTGAATACTGATATAACGAGGGTAAAAGGAAATGAAAAAAAATACGGAACGAGAAAAAGAATGGAAAAGTTTAGAAATTCTCAAAATCTGAATGCACGGAAGGAAACTTCATGAGAGAGAGAGAGAGAGAGAGAGAGAGAGAGAGAGAGAGAGAGAGAGACGATATTGATGTGTTTATTCTTGGAGGAAAATTGCAGAAATATATTTAGAGTTCATCGAAATGCAGATGTGTTAACAAAATACAGCACGTGAAATTAATAGAGTACAGGACGTGTCATTTTTTGTTATCTCTTATTATGAATTACACATTTACAATTACAATTTATAATATTTATATATATACCTCAAAGTATATTTACACAAATAATTTTTAATTTAACATAGGTACACTGTATTTACAATTGCAATTTTTACTATTTATTTAAATATGTTTTTTGAATAAAGAATATATCGACTCGTGAATACTCTTTTCAACAGAAGTTTTAAACCCTATTTCATTTAAATGTATTTGTCATTCCAAGTGTCATTCTAGCATTATTTGTAATGAATAGAATGAACAGAAAACAATAAACCTTAACAAAAGAGTAATGGAATTTGAGGAAAAACATATATTTTGTTTTCATTCTCGACTCTGCAAAACTATTTTTTTTATCAGCAAGAGGGCTTTGTTAATCTACAAGAAACTATTTTAATCTAGATATGGACTTATTCTCTCTACTAAAAGACTTGCTTGACCTGGATCTACAAAGGGACTTTTTTGTGTGCAAAAGGCCTTTTTCGATGAGCAAAAGGACTTTTATTATGCAAAACGACCTTTTTGACCAATAAGGGGTTTTTTAAAGTTTTTACTAAGAACATTTTTTTTTTTATCAGAAAATGGATTATCTTTATCTTGAAAGTAGAGTTTTGGTATACAGAATAATTCTATATATATATATATATATATATATATATATAACATAACTTTTATATGTCTTTTATCTAGAAAAGTACCTTTTTTATGCGTAAAAGCTTTCGATTTGCCAAAATACTTCTATGAACTACAATGACTTTTGATGTACACATTTTTTAAGAACTATTTTTCTACAAAGACTTTTTATCTGGACTTTTAATCATTTACAAAATACCTTTTCCATAAAATAGAAGAATTATTTTTAATACACAAAGTACTTTCTTTAATTCATAAAATAGTTTTTATTAATCGACAAAAAGGAATTTTTTTTACCTGCAAAAAGTGAATTTTTTTTAGCCTAGTAAACTGTTTCGATCTACAAAAGGAAATTATCTACAAGAGTATGTTTTTCTTATCTACAAAAGAACATTTTTTTTCTACTAAATGCCTTTTATTTGCTCTAAAAGTACTTTTGATCTGCAAGTTTTCTTGTGGATGCTCTTTTTTTCTATAGAAGGTATTTCATTGATCTTCAGAAATACTTTTCGTATGTGTAAAATGACTAATTTTTTTTCTAGACCCTTGGTGCTTATGGAGGTGTAGACCCAACTTGTATTTTCCCTTTGTTTTTGTTATAGACTGCTAATATCTCAGCTCCTAAGTTATCTGTTATTTTCCGTAAGTTTGCAAGAGGAGGTTGTTTTAGCTTTTGTTTGAGAATTGGTAATGTTACTCCATTTTATGAATGTGTTTGTGGTAGTTCTAGTCCAGCCCAATTTCCATAACTCCCATATTAGCTGATGTTTTTACTGTGTTTTTGGCAAAATGTCTAAATAGGTATGCTGAAGGCAATCATTTGTTCCCTAGTTTACAATTTGGCTTTCGTAAAGGCCTTTGAACATGGATGCCCTTCTTTAAATCTCAAATGATGTACAGAAATACCTTGATTGTGGTCAGGAAGTTCGTATGATTTGGCTTGAATTTAGCGCTGCCTTTGACAGTGTTAGTTAATCCTGAAGCCCTTGTTTTCAAACTCAAACACTTGGAAGTGGGTGGGTCTTGTCTTAGCATTGTTATTGACTTTTTGACTAATAGATTGTAAAGAATTGTTAATGACCACCATAGTGAGTATGGGAATTGCTTCAATTCCATCTCCTTCTGAAACCATTAGCACATATCTAGTTGAAATTAATGCATGATGGAAATTTTGGGGTATGTAGTTGAAGACCAGTGGCTCCTCAACACCCAGATCTCAGTATTAATGATGTTTCTTTATCTCTAAACGACTCTTGAAATTTTAGATGTGATTCTTGATAGCATATTTACTTTTGAGAAACATATTCGGTCTGTTTCTTCTTCAATTGCACAAAAATGAGCTTATTTAGAAAGTCTCTTAGGATTATCGTTGATCAATCTCTTCTGAAGACGGTATTAACTTCTAGCACCGTCGTTCAATAAGTTCTTCATGCATGTTGCATAAGATTTTTCATAAATGGGGAAATCTGCATTCTGCTCGTAATACTACGTTGTGCAGTTAATTATAATAATCATGCCTTCTTAATCATGAGGCTCAATACTACACAGTATTCTAGAAGTTTATTCTATCTATGACCAAATTGTGGAATGATCTTCCTAATCAGGCAGGTGAATTGGTGGAGATTCTAAAATTCAAACTTGCAGCAAATTATTTATGTGAACTGGCTCACCTAAGTCTCTCGTTATAGTTTATATATGAAAATATCTATTTTAAATGTTGTTACTGTTCTTAAAATATTTTATATTAGTTGTTCTTTACTTCTTTGTAGTTTATGTAGTTCTTTATTTCCTTTCATTACTGGGCTATTTTTCCCTGTTGGAGGCCCTTTGGCTTATAGCATCCAGCTTTTCCAGCTAGGATTGTAGCTGAACCAGTTGACAGGCCTTGAGATGTAGAGTAACTGGATTCATAAAGGTTTATCATGTTTCCTTGATTGTTCTTTTTTTCAACAATACCGAATTCAATATTAGTAGTTATTAAGCTCATCTGAAATCTTATATATGACAAAATAGGAAAATTACATAATAGAATTATGACCCTTTTTCCATTCCTTCGAAATTAGTATAGAAATTCGGATGAAAAATAAATCAAACGTAAATTTTTGGGCTCAAGCCATTTCGTCCTGATGGAAGTTCCTAAGGTAGCTTCAAAGGATATATTATATACTACAGTTGATATTCCCAGAGAATTAACCTTCAGGTTCCAGAATTCTAACTCCTGGAGCGAATATCCTTAATATTTTCTCAAGGATATCGCATAAAATTAGAGGATGCATTCTTGACACATCACATAGAAATCTCCACCCCAAATAGCGTTACCGCTTCGAGGGGGACGTGGCAAAAGAATAGAAGGGGACCGTAACAAGGTTACCCCCGTTCCCGTACTACTATTGACCACCACCCCAGCGCCATTCCCAGGATGGCGGACATTCCTAATTTTGTAGCGATTTCGCTCAGTGGCGTTCCCTGTTGATCTAACTTTTCGATCGATTTTCAAGGATTTATTATGCATTCTCCAACTTCTTTCGCCTTCGGAAAGTTGAGTATTGGGTCTTTACAATGAATAGCTTTTTATCTCCCTTTTCACAGTGAAATTTTAGTAATTTATTGTGTTTAGAGCTAGCCTGTACCGGAGGCGCTATGAGCGCTGTCGTTCGTTGGGCATGTTATTTAGTTAGCAGAACTACTTCCCGGTTTTGAAATAGCTTCATATATCATTAATTAATTATTTTATTATGTTAGCTATTTAGGCAATATATTCTTGTAAAGATATATACATTGTGCATATTTTTCCTTTCCATGACGATCGTATAGTTAGAGTCTCGGTGAGTGAGGTAACCGAGATTTCGTCTCGCCTAGGTTAAGAGCCTAGGCGTGTTATTATACATTAGACACTAGAGAACTTTAACCCAAGACAGTGGAAGACCATGGTACAGAGGCTATAGCACTACTCAAAACTAGAGAACAATGGTTTGATTTTGGAGTGTCCTTCTCCTAGAAGAGCTGCTTGCCATAAGTAAAAAGTATCTTTTACTATTACCAAGAGGAAAGTGGCCAGTGAACAATTACAGCGCAGTAATCCCTTGGATGAAGAAGAATTGTTTGGTAATCTCAGTGTTGTCAAGTGTATGAGGACAGAGGAGGATATGTAAAGAATAGGCCAGACTATTCGGTGCATAACTGTAGGCAAGGGGAAAATGAACCATAATCAGAGAGAAGGATCCAATGAAGTACTGTCTGGCTTGTCAAAAGACCCCATAACTCTCTAGCGGCAGTATCTCGATGGGTGGCTGGTGCCTTGACAACTTACTACCCATTTTTCCTGTAAAACAGTTTTTCCTAGCCAATACTGTACATTAAGAGAGAGAGAGAGAGAGGAGAGAGGATGAGAGAGAGAGAGATGAGAGGAGAGAGAGAGAATTTACCTAATGGTTTCCTGCCGTGACCTTTTACTATTACTGTGATATTTCCCGGGAAATATGGCTCGCAACCTCTCCCACTGGCAGAAAATTTAGCACCTAATTCAAGAATAACTTCAGTCTTTTTAGAGAAGGAAGTTCTTGGAATGTCTCCCATGATTCAAAAATAATAAAAATAAAAAGAATAAGAAAAAGGGTTATTGGCGTATGATGTCTAAATTTTTAACATACTTCATCAGCATTAAAAAGAGTTTTATCTAAAACATTAATTGTTGATGTTAAGATGTTCCAAATAAAGAGTTGTCATGCTTCTGGATATTTATAATGTAATTGACTTGATTTTTTGTGGAAATGCCAGATTCTCTAAAAATTATGAAATATCTTATATTTTTTCCTCTTGTTTTGTTAAAGTTTTTGTAGTTTATATAGGAAATATTTATTCTGATGTTACTGTTCTTGAAATATTTTATTTTTCCTTGTTTCCTTTCCTCACTGGGCTATATTCCCCGTTGGAGCCCCTGCTTTTCCAACTAGGGTTGTAGCCTAGCAAGTAATAATAATAATAATAATAATAATAATAATAATAATAATAATAATAATAATAATAATAATAATAATAATGATAATAATAATAATAATAATAATAATAATAATAACCCAATTTTAATAGTATCTATGTAGGTAATTGTCTAGCTTTTCCATAGATGTTATTCCTGAATCCTGATATTTTCCAACATACTTTAACTTCTTAAAGCGAGACGGTTTTATTTGTGCATTGAAGTAATATAATCGTCTTGGATAACTTCGTTTTGGTTTTAAATACTCAATTTTTTGGTGTATGCTTTATAAATATGACTACAATATATGTAACTGTCTTCTTTCTCCTACAGCTGTAACATTTTTGTAATACAAAAGAAAGGCCATAGATCAGAATTAACATAAAATGTCTCTACTCAGCTAAGAGCAGCTGTTGTTCAGAGAAGTGAACATCAGGCTGAAAATAAATATAAAGGGACTATAAAAGAAACTTTCTGTGGTACGCCTCAGAAATACAAATGGTGGGCTATGGTCACTGGTGTATAGGTCATTCTAAGAGTTCTTCATTTGCTTAACCAGATGAATTTACCACACTGTACAGAGAGAGAGAGAGAGAGAGAGAGAGAGAGAGAGAGAGAGAGAGAGAGAGAGTGAAAAAAAAACACTCTAGCTGATATTTTTGACAGTAGCACAACTTTATCAAAGTCAATATGCCTGATAAATATATTATATATATATATATATATGTATATATACATATATATATATATATATATATACACATATATATGTATATATATATATATATATATATATGTATATATATATATAATATATATATATATATATATATATATAAATATATATATATATATATATATATGTATATATATATATATATATATATATATTATATGGATGCATGCATATGTTTATTAGTTTCCACCATACACTTTTTTCACCTTGAATGGGGTGGCGTCAAAGTAGTTGTAAATTCTTATATCTCATCTTTCAACTATACCATTTGTATTTTATTTCTGTTAATGATAACATTTATTATATATATATATATATATATATGTATATATATATAAAAAAAATATATATATATATATATATATATCCATATATATGTATATATATATATATATATATATTTATATATATATATATATACTTATATATATGTGTGTGTGTATATATATATATTATATACAGTATATAAATATATATATATATATATATATATGTGTGTGTTTGTGTGTGTGTGTGTTCGTGTATATATAGATATATATATATATATATATTATATGTTGTGTGTTTGTATATATATATATATATATATGTGTGTGTGTGTGTGTGTTTGTATATATATATATATATATATATATTTATATATATATATATATATATATAAATATATATATATATATATATGTATAATATGTATATAATATATATATATATATATATATATATTTATATATATATATATATATATATATATAGATATGATAGATAGATAGATAGGTATATATCAATCATATCCTACGCCTATTGACGCAAAGGGCCTCAGTTAGATTTTGCCAGTCGTCTCTATCTTGAGCTTTTAATTCAATACTTCTCCATTCATCATCTCCTGCTTGACGCTTCATAGTTCTCAGCCATGTGCGTCTGGGTCTTCCAACTCTTCTCGTGCCTGGTGGAGCCCACTTAAATGTTTGTTGAACTAAACTTTCTTGGGGAGTGCGAAGAGCATGCCCAAGCATCTCCATCTACCCCTCATCATGATCTCATCTACATATGGTACTCGGTAATATCTTTTAGTTTCATTTCTAATCCTGTCCTTCCATTTAACTCCCAATAGTCTTCTTAGGGCCTTGTTCTCAAATCTACTAAATCTGTTGGAGATTGTTTCATAGTCATACCATGACTCATGTCTATACAGTAACACTGATCTCACCAAACTGATATATAGCCTGATTTTTATATGAAAGTTCAGGCTATTTGATTTCCAAATTTTACTTAGCCTAGCCATTTTTGTATTTGCCTTTTTCAACCTTTCATTAAACACCAATTTTAACGACCTGGAATTAGACATTATAGTTCCTAAATATTTAAAGGATTTTACCTCATTAATCCTTTCTCCTTCTAATGATATGTCATATTCCATTGCATACTCCGTCTCACTTTCTCTGTCTTTCTTCTTTTTATCTTGAACCTAACCTCGTGTTATATTCCAAGCATTCTATTAAGCTAACATTGCAAATCCTGTGGTGTTCTACTAAGAAGGACAGCGTCGTCAACATACCCTAGGTCAGTTAATTTCCTATTATCAATCCAGTCCAATCTTTCTCCACCATATAAGTAATTATATTTACATACATGTATATATATATATATATATATATATATAAGATGGAATAGTGCGCCCGAGTGCACCCTCAAGCAAGGGAATTCTAACCCAAGACAGTGAAAGGCCATGGTACAAAACCTATGGCAATACCCCAGATTAGAAAAACAGTGGCTTGATTTTCTTAGAAGAGCTGCTTACTAAGTTATGAATTATAAAATTAGCATCGTTTTTAGAAATACAGCGAATGAAATCGCCAGAATTAAGCATTGTTGAGAATTCATTTAAGAAAGGAACATGAAATATTGGTTATTTGAAAATGCCACCAGGCTCATACTTTCCTGTTTTTCTCTATCTGTGTACATTTTTCTGTACCTCTATACTACTATCGCCCTCTCTCTCCCCTGCCGTACAACCTAAAAAAAAAGATTTGTAGGCAAAAGGTAAATACGGGAAATTTGTGTGAAATTAATGTACTATTTTGATTTTGTAAACCCTCCACCCTACGAAGAGTATTTACCCATTGTCTAGTATTGATAATAAACGACAATAAAACACAATATTTACTTTAGTTTCCCAAACGATAAAGAGCAAGGCTCTCTCTCTCTCTCTCTCTCTCTCTCTCTCTCGCTATATATATATATATATGTGTGTGTATATATATATATATATATATAGATATAAATAAATGTTTATATGTATGCATATAAATATATATATATATATATATATATGAATGTGTGTATATTTATTATAGTATATATAATATATATGTGTATGATTGTGAATATATATATATATATATATATATACATATATATACATATGTATATACATATATATATATATATATATATATAGATAGATAGATAGATAGATAGATATGAAAATATATATTTGTATATTTATATATAGATGTGTATGATTATCGTTGATAGTTGGGTTCCTCTCGGGAATCGCAATTTTAGTAGAAATAAAATTGTTAATGCTGTTATCATCATCTTTATTTGGTAGCTTTCGACATAACTTAAGTCATCCTCAAACCTATCTGCAATTATCATTATGTAAAATTAATAAAATTAATAAAATCATCCTAAGTACATAATTAGGAAGATATACTTCCAATAATTGCCCAACTAGCTCTGAAATAATACTAATCAAGGAACATAATCCATATAAAAGACTTATTACACATATAACTATATAAAAGACTCAATAACTAATATACCTAGTCACCCGCAGGAGATGATGACCACCCATCGAGAGCAGTAACCCACAGACCAATCGGATCAATATATATATATATATATATATATACATATATATATATATGTATATATATATATATATATATATATCTATATATATATAGATAGATAGATAGAAAGATAGATAGATATTTATATACAAATGTATATGATTATGAATATATATATATACAACCACATTATTATATATATTATATATATATACATATGCATATATATATATATATACATATATATATATATATATATATGTATATATATGCATATTTATATATATATATATATGTATATATATATATATATATACATACATATATATATATATATATATATAGTTCCTCTTACTCGATCTCTCCTATCCCTGTGGTAGGGTAGAGCGGGAGTGATCGTACCCTGATGAAAGTGTTACCCTGAGAGGTACTCTCGGAAACCACAATCTCTTACAAATAGCCGAACCAGCAGGTTGCAGTTTGGAAAGGAGGAAATAAGAAAGGTTGAATTGTGAGTGAACGTCATTTTTCACGGGTTGCATACACGCGTAAGGATGATATTTGGTTCGATCTCAAGTTGCTTTCCCCACTGGCCTCTGTTATAGATAAGAACATACGCGGCGAATGAAACGTTTATACAATATAGAACCAGATGGAAAAACTATATTTTTTTTTTTTTTTTTTTTTTGTTCTGTTGCTACATAGAAACATAGAGCCAAGCATTATTTCCTAAACACCAGGAATACCTCGTAGGCCCGGAAGGAATCTAAAATGCTTTTATGAATAGTTGAGTTTTTCATACAAAAACATTTGGATTGATGCTGATATTGGCAAATATCATTTTTCCTAAAGGAGTTTAAATAATATTTTTTTTCATGTCAAGGTAAAAAATGTTATTTATATATACGATTCCATTTCACGCTTTTATAAGCCCGCATTCTTTAGGATGGAAAGTAAAATGTTTTAATCATCTTTCATTGTTTTCTTTATTTTCTGAGCCTTTGATCCGCTATGCCAAGACAGCAGTTGAATGGGAAAATAAACCTGCAATCTATAGAGGAATGAAGTTACGGTCCTGAGGAAATAGTTTTCATATTCATTCATTCATTCATTCATTCATTCAAGAGAGAGAGAAAGAGAGAGAGAGAGAGAGAGAGAGAGAGAGAGAGAGAGAGAGATGACTGTATACAGTATATTAAAGGGCATTTTTACACACACACATATATATGCTTATATATATATATATATATATATAGGTAGATAAATAGATAGATACATCTATTTACATATATGCATATGTATGTATATATACACTGTTTATATTGCGATGGCTGGCTTGACCACCACACAAAACACAAAGCTTTTATTAAACAGTATTCACTAAAATACCATACTAAGTCCACAAAAGGTGGAATAGTATCGAATTTCAATAATAGTGCAAAGTCAATTCAAGGAGAAAAAGAAAATACCACAAAAATATACTTAATTTTAATACACAATTTCAGACAGAAATAACACCTGAACCTCAACAATACAATATTTAATGATAAACACTCACTCTTAAACTCCCTGTAAAAGGAAAAAATTACATAATTAAAGAAAGGTCATTAACACATGCATACTAAAAGCGTAGAGGGTCCAGAAAGGAGGAGGCAAACGAAAAGTAAGAATACCCTAACAAATACAATCTAACTATTCCTAACAAGTTGACGATGGCTGGTTTGATTGAAAGGCTTTCACAAGCTCCACAAATGACATCAGCTGATTATCACAGGTCGTGATCACGATAATTAAATACAGGTATAATTATTATTACCTTGGGACAGAGAGGTCCCCTTTGGCTTTTACTGAACCAAGGGCAGTACACAATATGCAGGATAAAAAGTCTTTGCTGCAGAGAAAGGATATCCAAAAAAGCTAAACAGCTTCACAATGTAGCTCTGCAATGGTGAGGAATAGATATAGTTCCAACAGCAAATGTCTTGCCCTTCAAGGTTGGAGGCTCAGAAACACACTAAGGAACCCTCCTCCAACAAGCCCATTCATACCTCCGTTCACGCAGGAGCGCAGCCACGAAACCCACACCACTTGAAAATATAAAGAAGCCGTTAGTCCATTATAAACACTAACATAACCACAGGTAAAAAGACAAACTATTAAAGAAAGAAAACAATACGTCTATACTTAACCTTATAACAATATGTCTATATTTAACCTATATATCTAAAAACTTAAATAATTTAGAAATATATAACAACTATGTTACAACATATATATATATATATATATATATAGATAGATAGATAGATAGATAGATAGATAGATCTATTTACACATATGCATATATGTATATATACACTGTTTAAATATATATAGTATATATATATACACTGTTTAATATATATATATATATATATATATAAACTGTTTAATATATATATATATATATATATACACTGTATAAAAAGTATATATATACATATATATATGTATATATATATATATATATATACACTGTTTAAAATATATATATATATATATATATATATACTGTTTAAAATATATATATATATATATATATATACACACATACATACATACATACATACATACATACATACATGTACAGTATACAGCAACAACAACAAATGCACCCGTTTCTAGTCTACGGCAAAGCAAAGACCTCAGATATGTCCCCATTTATATCTTGAGGTCGGCCAGTTTTCATCACCACGCTGGCCACTGCGGATTAGAGATGGTGAGAGAATTTAGTGACTTTTAGTCTGATCGGTCATAGCAAACCAATCTAATATGGGTAACCCTGATCATTTCAATCATGCTGATCATGGCGATACTTGCAACCTTCCAGCACTTTAATGTATCCACACTCGGACATACTTTATACATTAAATGCACTGATGTAGTGGAGACAATATAAAGGATAGTATTGCTATGAATTTGATCGGGTCTATTTAACAATTAAAGATAAATGTTCATGTGATTGAGTATGTCATATTATAAGGAACACTTGCTGAAATCTAGACATGATTTTTTTCCCTCTAAGATCTCAAATTTTTCTCTTTTTTTCTAAGGTAAATATGGCTCTTCCGGGAATTTGCATTGACACCCATGTATTTCTTTACTTTTTGATTCCCAGGAGACATCTTTGAATAAATTACAATAATTCATACTGATTTTTTTTTTTACTAAGTGTAGAACTTCCGTGTAATTTTTGTAGTTTATATTCGTAAATCAGTTTACACTTTTAAGAAGACATTTACTGCCGAGTTAAAGTAATTGTCTTTTCCTGATTTAATGATGTAATTTGCGTGTGATTAAGATAAAGTCAAGATCAGAGCATCCACTTTCCCTTAATAAGACTAGGTCTTTCAAGAATTCAATTTCATATCAGATCATTAACTTTAACTTTATTTGTTTAGAGATTATATTCATATGTCAAGTTTAAACGATTAAAGATTGCTCATCAGTAGCGAAGGCAAGAGGCAGGACAATATCCTAGAGACTGACCATAAATACGGTACATATAATTAGCGTCCGAAATCCGTCTCCACCGAAGCTAGGACAAGGGAGGGGCAGGCAATGGCTGCTAATAAATCCGCAGGAAGACCTATAGGCTCCCTCTAATCATTAGCTCACATGTTGCAGACACTATAAGAAACTACTGAGCTTGAGTAAGTCTCGAACTCCCATCCAATAGACTGCCAAGCAGTGACGTATCCAACAGGAGGAACTAGACTAAAAATTAAAGGGATTTTTTACCCCATGAAGGAAGGATTGCTTTGAAATGAAAACACAATCGTACATATAAAGATTTATTTGTATTCATCCATTTGAACGTCAAAATTGGACACCAATAGATACATACAGAGATGAGATAAAAGTTATTAGTGTACACATTCTTAAAGACATACCCTTTCGCTCCCATGCTTTCTTGTTTTCATTCCACTGCAACTCAGGAAACATTTGGAAGAGGAAAATGGAAACTGAAATCCACTAATAGGTAGTTCCTAGCAGAGATAAAACGATATCTGCGTCCATCAATGGTGAAGTGTTCTTTCCAGAGATCTTTGGCTAACAAATAGTCCTCTCTGATAGAGACTGGTCTGGGCAAGTTGCGGGTCTATGGAACTTGCACTGCCTGTGGTTGAGTGAAGATTTGCTTTCACCATTCATGGATTAGGTCAGGTTTCATTTATTTACGTATTTATCTGTTTATTTGTATATATATATATATATATATATAATATGTTTGTATATAATTTTCATTGACACCACTAAGGCAATCGCCGTTATTGAATATTGTATTTAGAGAGAAACTGTCCCAAAAGCTTATATATATATATATATATATATATGTATATATATACAGATAAACAGATAAATACGTAAATAAATGAAACCTGACCTAATCGATGAATGGTGAAAGCAAATCTTCACTCAATCATATATATATATATATATATATATAAATATGTATATATATATATATATATATATGTATATGTATATTTATATATATATATATATATTTATATATATGTATATATATTATATATATATATATATAAATATATATATATTTATATATATACATATATATGTGTGTGTGTATATATATATGTGTGTGTGATTATATATAAGTATGTATGTATACTTTGACTTGTTAATTCACTCATTAGATAGATAACAGATTTATAATTCCGGCTTTACATCAAGTCAGCTTGACCAGTTATTTATACTGGGAGGTGAGAGTAAGTTAAATGAATCTTCTATCACATTTGAAAAACAGTCTAGATTGACTTATGCTATTGTCATTTTAGCTGATTTCTATGTCTTGTTCAATCTGTTTGAACCTTGAGAATATTATGTCTTTCATAAGGCTGCATTTCAATTTGTAACTTTTTTTTTCTATGAATTGATATTATAATTCCTTTTGTTTATCTTATAAGAGTGTTTGCCATATAATTGAGTTACATAATATTTTGATCTTTATTAAAAAGTTAGCTGGAATTTGTGCTCTAAAACATGGTTGAATTTCATTCAATTTTCGAGAAACAAAGATTTCCTTTTAAGGTTTGAAGTAATTTAGATATGAATAAAAGATATGTTTTCATCAGGAAATTTAAAAGATTTAATATGTTTCTTTAGGAAATAAGAAAAAGAATCCACCCTTGCCAGTTTACTTTTCTAAGAAAGCTACTGTTCTGTTTGCTCAAAATTATATCTTTATGTTATCTATACATCTAAATTTCTCATAATATGGACAGATGTCTTACGTTCATTTACCGCCCAAAAATTAGCAAGAAAAGCAAATATATCTTTTTGGATAGGACAGGCACATAAAAAACCGTTAACGAAAAAACTAAATTTAGTTGGGAGGTTCCTTCCAAATTTTTTTTTATTTCCAATCATAATGAAATATATTATGGATTAGTATTGCGATTTTTGCTGACAAAAATGAAACGGGCAATATTCTTTTATAATACTTATTACTTGTAGATC
>NC_090736.1:21666083-21671083 GCF_036898095.1 Palaemon carinicauda | reverse complement strand
TATGTACGTATATATATATATATATATGTATATATATATATATAGATATAAATATAAATATATATATATATATATATATATTTACAATCATACACATATACATTTATGTATATATAAATATATACACATTCATATATATATATATATATATATATGAACATAAATTTATATATATATTATATATAGATATATATGTATATGTATATACATACATACATACATATATATATATATATATATATATATATATATATATATATATATATATATATATATATATATATATATATATATATATATATATATATATATATATATATAATATATAGATAAATATGTATGGGTTTATATACATACATACATACATACATACACACACACACACATATATATATATATATATATACAGTATATATATATACATATATATATATATATATATATACAGAGAGAGAGAGAGAGAGAGAGAGAGAGAGAGAGACTCGCTCTTTATCGTTTGGGAAACAAAGGCAAATATGTTTCATTATCTTTTATTATTAATACTAAACAACGGGTAAACATTCTTCGTAGGGTGGGAGTGTTTACAAAATTAAGATAGTACAATAATTTCACACGAATTTTGCGTATTTACCATTTTCTTTCAAATCATTTATTTTAGGTTGTACGTCAAGGGAGAGAGAGAGCGATAGTAGTATAGATGTATAGAAAGATGTACACAGAAGGAGAAATACACGAAAGTATAAGCCTGGTGACATTTCTAGATAAGCAATATTTCATGTTCCTTTCTGAAATTAATTATCAACAATGCTTAATTCTGGCGATTTAATTCGCTGTATTTCTAAAATCGATGCAAGTTTTATAATTCCTATCTTAGTAAGCAGATCTTCTAAGAAGACACTCCAAAATCAAGCCATTATTCTCCAATCTTGAGTATTGCCATAGTCTTTGTACCATTACCTTTCACTGTCTTGGGTTAGAGTTCTCTTGCTTGAGGCTACACTCAGGCAAACTATTCCATCTTATGTCTCTTCTTTTTTGTTAAGGATTTTCAGTTTATATAGGAAATATTTATTTTAATGTTGTTACTATTATCAAAATAATAAATATTTACTTGTTTCCTTTCCTCACTAGGCTATTTTCCAGTTGGAGCCCTTAGGCCTATACTATCCTCCTTTTCCAACTAGGCTTGTAGCTTAGCAAGTAATAATAATAATAATAATAATAATAATAGTAATAATAATAATAATAATAATAATAATAATGATAATTATAATAATAATAATATCTAAATTTTACAGACAATTCTCTTTTCTGTCTCGCTACATTCAGGTAGCTAGTTGGCGAAGTTCATCAGGTAGGTGAAGAATACATTTCAGGTTAAGACTCGATGTAATCAACACAAGTACAAGTAATACTCGAAAAATACAAAGGGCAAAGTCAGGAGTAGATCGCGATACGTTTCAGAACTGCTTTCTCCGTCTTCAGGCGAGAAGTGAGGCTGTGGCTTGCTTGCTTGTTTGATTTTAGATTGCCAGTCTGCATAGACTGAGCACTGGATCTTGCGTTGGCAGCCCGTCGAGCAGGCTGCCAGCTCACGGGAATCCTACTCTGTTTCCTGGAGCTCTTTTCAGAGCTTAGATTCAAAAATGGGCATTATTGGTGGCAAAAAAATATTAATAAATATAAGCAAGGCTGCACTATTATCCCATGACTGGGTCTGTACCCACTCAGATCATTGAGTAGGGTTGCAGGAGCGACTGCTCGGCTCCAAGAGCATAGTAGCAAAGGCTACCATATGCCAGGCCTTGCAACTGCTCAGCACCTGGAGCATGGTTGCAAGTGTGGTTGCTCAGCACTAAGAGCGTGACCACCTGTGGACCAAAAATACCCGGTCCAATTGAAACCGAAGTGAAAGGTTCAAGTGGTAGGTAAAAGTGTTGATAGAAGTAATTCCCAGTGAGTAGGAGAGACTGGGAGAGGAGGGAAGATATCTGAGTATTAGAATAAAGTGGCAGTTCAAAGCATAGGTGCTTATCTCTGCGAGGGTGGGTGAAACTAGAGGACTAAGGATGGATTGTATTGTAGAGGAGTGAGTCTGGACAAGGGAGCAGACTTGGACTACTAATTGCAGTATTAAGGGGATTAAGGTATCAACTGGCAGGGTCTCTGCCTTGGAGAGAATGGAGGATATTGCTGGAGGCTGGGGAGGAGATTGAACATCGTTGAACGGAGGTTCATTTACTGGGCTAGCATTAGTGCTAGGTTCTTGGCTCGTGGTTGCAGTAGAGACTCTGGAAGGGGGAGTCTCTGATGATTGACGAGGAGGCCTGGATCGTGGAATCCGTTGGGGTTTCGGTGCCTGCCTTGGTGCAGTCTCAGTTGTGTTCATTGGAGCTGTCAGTGGGGTTTGCAGCCTCTTCAAGAATTCTGGGCAGCTTTTGTTCCATGCATGATGGGGTCCCGCACAATTGGGGCACCTTGATTGAGTTGATATCCCCTTTCGGTGTGCATCAATGCAGTGTTGTGTGGGGTGACGGTGGCTGCAGACTCCGCATATTGTAGGATTTCTGCACTCTTCCTTATGGTGCCCATTGCACTGGTAATTGTAGCAACGCAATGGTTCTCGTTTCGGGCTTCTGATGGGAAATTTCCCCCAAAGGGCCAAGTTCAGTGTTTTGGGGGTTTGCCCAATAAAGGTGACTGTTACTACCTTGGTGGGTAGTTTACAGTGATCCAGCTTCCTCTCGGCTGTTGAGATATGGCTGCAGTCGGTGATGAACGAGAGTGGCATGTTCACTGGGAAATGATGGATTACTGCATGTCTGGGTTTCTTCTTGGGATCCAGGAGGGTTAGGGAGGGTTCCTGTTAGAGAATGTCGACACTAGCAAGGTCTTTTGGGGATATGATTAAATCCCCTTTAAGATTAGCCCTGGCTGTTATCTTGATGTCAGGGTTGGCAGTGGCGATGGCAACAACTGCTGCGTAGGAGGGTGAGCCTTCTACTGACATGGTGTGCAGTTGCAGTCTTCTGGGTGCAATTCTGCTAGTTGAGGTGTTTGGCTGTCGTTTGGCAGGCCTAGGTCCATGCATGAAGTTTCTGTCTCAGGCACTGGGGTTGAGGTCCTCGGGGCTTCCTCTGCTGAAGGTCTTGCAGGTGTCTCTCGGGTAGGTGTTGCCGGGGATGGGGTAAACTGGGTATCACTGGCAGTTTCGAAGTCCATAACTGGTGTGGCGTCTGATGGTTCCTGGGTCGGTGTCCATAGAGTAGTGGCTGGTGCTGCGCTGTGGGTTGGTGTCCTTGCTAGGGCAGCTGGGTCCGGTGGGTACTCTGCATCGCACATTTCCAAGAAATTTACTAAGCAGACCACGCAGTTGCAACCTTGATCAGTAGGCCTCGGTGTACTGCAGTTTTCCTTGAAGGCTGCATCCCTGTAGTTAGGTAGAACTCGGTATTTCCCGTGGAAGAGTCTGTTATAAGGTGGTTTTGGAGGAAAGAAGGGAATATCCATGTATTTTGGCCGGTGGTTACGATTCAGGAAACGGGAGACGCATCTGAGTGTTAGCTTTAGGCAATCATCACAATCGCATTCCTTGTTGTGGCTGGCTAACACTGGGTCCTTGGGGGTTGTTCAATGAGAGCTCGATGAGTTGTTCTCTTTAGTCCTGGTACCTTAGGCAGAGTTTGCACTTGCACCGTCGGTTGTTGCTCTTGCAGTGGTATATCTATGAAGGATATAAGGTACTTCTAAAGGTGTGGAGGAAGTTGTAAGCTGCATTCATGTTGACTGTCTATCAGGCAAGTCCCCCAAAAAACAGTTGGATTCTTCTTTTATATGGTTGGCGTCCACCCAACCAAGTGTTGGGCAGGGCCAAAAGACCTAAGTCAAGTTAGGTCTTTAGTGTCTCTAGCGGTCCACCCATCAAGGTGTGGACAGGGTCAGTGCTGTTTAACTTCTGAGGCTGTGGCTGGATCTGGGGCCTTATATATCCCGACGCTGGTTCGTAGAAAGGGGCCTCGAATTTTGATTGGCCGAGCGGAGGTTATAGGCTCTGGTGGCTGAGGTACGGCGAGCTCGGCTCGGCCTCCCAGGCTGAGAGGTAGGAAGGGATCCTGAATCCTGATTGTTCAGGACACGCGCCGAGACAGCCTAAAAGTCAGGCAAGCTCCTCTCTCGCTCAGCAGACTGGGCTGAGAGAGGTAGCCAAGCTTCCTGATTGGCTGAGGCGCACACCGAGACGGGCTCAAAGTCAGGCAGCCCATTCCGTAGCTCAGCAGACTGGGATTCCGGACCCTGCTCGCCGCCAAAATCGGCACTCGGCCAGACGATTTCTTCATTTGTAGGAGTGTCAGGATCAGGGTTGTCATCATTCTGGGGGTCCTGTTCATGATTCTTAATGTTGATGCGAAGACATGATGGCAGGAGAAACATCTCTTGAGTCTTATTCAATGCTGGTTTCTCTTTCTGGATGAATAGGGCTTCCAATATTCGTAAGCGCCTGTTGTCCGGGGCGCTGCCGATAATTTTTGTATTAGCGACGATGTCTTCTTAACTAATTTGGGTGTTATGTCACTGTAGGGCGTGATTCCTTAAAGCACCTTGTTGGATGTGACACGAAATCCTCTTTGAAAACTTCATTGTTGTCATACCGATTTATTTTGCCGGGGCATCCTCGGACTGGGCATTGATAAGAGTAGACTACATTCGTCTTCCTCAGAGGGTCGTTATCAGCATTATTCCAGGGCTCCCTGATAACGACCCTCTGAGGCCCCTTTCTACGAACCAGCGCCGGAATATATAAGGCCCCCGATCCCACTACAGCCTCATTTCTCGCCTGAAGACGGAGCAAGCAGTTCCGAAACACGTCACGATCTACTGCTGACTTTGCCCTTTGTTTTTCCGAGTATTACTTGTACATGTGTTAATTACATCGAGTCTTAACCTGAATAGTATTCTTCACCTACCTGATGAACTTTGCCGACTTGCTAGCTGAATATAGA
>NC_090736.1:21646083-21661083 GCF_036898095.1 Palaemon carinicauda | reverse complement strand
GAAGTATTGATTTAAAGGTAAGAGACAACTGGCGAAATCTAACCGAGGCCCTTTGCGTCAATTCGCGTAGAAGATGATGGTGCAATTGGAATACATGAATATGATTCTTTATGCAGTTATTATATTGCTTAGTGATTTAAGTTGTTGTTTACACATGCACATGTTTTAAATTTGAAGAATAAAATTATGTGATGTTTGTTGCAATGAAAAAATTTTCAAATCTACTTTTCGATTTAAAAGCTTGCGAGACAAGCTGCTAAAAGCGATGTCTTTATTCTACAAATAAACATAAACATGAAATGCGTCTATTCAAATTCTGTTCATTATTCATGACCTACTCTAATATAGAAAACTCAAATAAAAGAGAAATTATGACAGGAGATAATGGATATAAGCAATTCGCTTAAAATCTAAATGTATAAAGCTTTCCATTAGTTATTTGGACAAAATATGATGAAATCAATAAAACATTCGCTTTTTATAGTTATATTTAAAAGGATATGAAAGAGAATAAATGTTAGAAACGCTCTAGACAAACAAAAATGTTTACTTATTATGTTTTTTTTTAAACTTTTGATAATTTTTACATGCGATATGTTTATTAAAGATTGGAAATAGAAATGATGTTAACAACAAGAATACTTGCAGTCCAAATGTGCTACCATAAGATTATCTTCCAATTTATTTATTTATTTCTTTTTTTTTTGAGGATATATTATCCTGTTTTTGGGTAATTTGAAAAATCTTTCAGCCACCTAATGTTATTATTTACCCATAATCTCCCAGGGAAATATTGTGTTTCAGTAAATAGTATTTTCCCCACTTAATTAAACTAGAAATATATACGCTAATTATTCCTGTAAAAATATATTTACGTTTGATTTCTTTTTCATCCGAATTTTTATACTAATTTCTAAGAAATGGAAAAGGGTCATAATTCTGTTATGTAATTTTCATATTTTGTCATATATAAGATTTCAGATGAACTTGATAACTACAAATATTGAATTCGGTATTGTTGAAAAAAAAAAAAAAGAACAATCAAAGAAACATGATAAACCTTTATGAATCCAATTACTCTACATTGCAAGGCCTGACTACTGGTTCAGCTGCAACCCTAGCTGGAAAAGCAGGATTCTATAGGCCAAAGGGGTCAAACAGGAAAAATAGCCCAGTGAGGAAAGGAAATAAAGAACTATATAAACTACATGAGAAGTAATGAACAGTTAATATAAGATATTTCAAGAACAGTAACAACATTTGAAATAGATATTTCATATATAAACTATAACATAAATAATTTGCTGTAAGTTTGAATTTTAGAATCTCCACCAATTCACCTGTCTCATTAGGAAGATCATTCCACAATTTGTTCATAGCTAGAATAAACTTCTAGAATACTGTGTAGTATTGAGCCTCATGATTAAGAAGGCATGATTATTATAATTAACTGCACACGTAGTATTACGAGCAGAATGCAGATTTCCCCATTTATGAAAAATCTTATGCAACATGCATGAAAAACTTATTGAACGGCGGTGTTAGAGATTAATACCTTCTTCAGAAGAGATTGATCAAAGATAATCCTAAGAGACTTTCTAAATAAGCCCATTTTTGTGCAATTGAAGAAGAAACTGACCGAATATGTTTCTCAAAAGTGAATATGCTATCAAGAATAACATCTAAAATTTCAAGAGTCGTATAGAGATAAAGAAACATCAGTAATACTAAGATCTGAGTGTTGAGGAGCCACTGTCTTAAACTACATGCCCCATAATTTCAATCATCCATTAATTTCAGCTAGATCAGTGCCAATGGTTTCAGAAGGAGATGGAATTGAAGCAATTTCCATACTCACTATGGTGCTCATTAACAACTCTTTACAATCTATTACTCAAAAAGTCAATAACGATGCTAAGACAAGACCCACCAACTTTCAAGTGTTTCAGTTTGAAAACAAGGGCTTCATGATTAACTAACACTGTCAAAGGCAGCACTAGATTCAAGCCAAATCATACGAACTTCCTGACCACAATCAAGGTATTTCTGTACATCATTTGAGATTTAAAGAAGGGCATCCCTGTTCAAAGGCCTTTACGAAAGCCAAACTGCAAACTAGGGAACAAATGATTGGCTTCAGCATACCTATTTAGACATTTTGCCAAAACACAGTAAAAACATCAGCTAATAGAGAGTTATGGAAATTGGGCTGGACTCAAACGATTCTCATATAATGGAGTAACATTACCAATTCTCAAACAAAAGCTAAAACAACCTCCTCTTGCAAACTTACGGAAAATACCAGATAACTTAATACCTGAGAAATCAGCGGTGTATAAAAAAAAGGGAAAATACTATATATATATATATATATATATATATATATATATATATATATATATATATATATATATATATATATATATATATATATATATATATATATATATATGTGTGTGTGTGTGTGTGTGTGTGTGTGTGTGTGTGTGTGTGTGTATACAATGAATCTGTATATCAAAACTTTACTTTCAGGATAAAGATAATCCATTTTCTGATAAAAAACAAATGTTCCTATTGAAAACTTTAACAATCCCTTATTGGTCAAAAAGGTCGTTTTACATATTAAAAGTCGTTTTGCTCATCGAAAAAGGCCTTTTGCCCACAAAAAGTCCCGTCGTAGATCCAGGTCAAGCAAGTCTTTTAGTAGTGAGAATAAATAGTTTTTTGTAGATTAACAAAGCCCTCTAGCTGATAAAAAAAAGACTAATTGGTTTTGCAGAGTCAAATTCAATTACTCTTTCGTTAGGGTTTATTGTTTTGTGTTCATTATATTCATTAGTAATAACACTAGAAAGACACTTGGAATGACAAATACATACATACATATACCAAAGTCACTTCCCCCAATTCTGGGGGGTAGCCGACATCAACAAAGAAACAAAACAAAAAAGGGGACCTCTACTCTCTACGTTCCTTCAGCCTAACCAGGGACTCAACCGAGTTCAGCTGGTACTGCTAGGGTGCCACAGCCCAACCTCCCACATTATCCACATTTAAAAATTCTGTTAAAAAGAGTATTCACGAATTGATATATTTTTAATTGAATAGTAAAAATTGCAATTGTAAATAGTGTACCTATGTTAAATAAGAAATTATTCATGTAAATATACTTTGATGTATATATATATATATATATATATATATATATATATATATATATATATATATATATATATATATATATATATATATATATATATATATATATATATATATTGAATTGTAATTGTAAATGTGTAATTCTTAATAAAAAGATAAAAAAGAATGACACGTCTATACTCTATTGTTTTTATGAGCTGTATTTTGTTAACATATCCACAGTACCTTTCGAGGAACTCTTAAATATATTTCTACATTCTTTGCTCTAAGAATAAACATATCAATAACATCTCTCTCTCTCTCTCTCTCTCTCTCTCTCTCTCTCTCTCTCTCTCTCTCTCTATCATTAGGTTTCCTTTCAAGCATTCAGATATTGAGAATTTCTAAACTTTTCCTTTCTTTTTCCCGTTCCGTATTTTTTTTTTATTTCCTTTTACCGTCGTTATATCAGTATTCAGTTATTGTCCCTTTATTCTCTGACTCGAATCATTACCTCTATTCTATTTCCATTTGGTTTCTGGGATCATTTCTTCTCTACTCTTTACTCCTCTCCAATTCCTGCGAGGTTCCACCTTTTTTTCTCAATTATTATCGTCCCATCAATCGTCAACATTTACTCCTTTCATTTATCCCTCCTCTCAATAACCACTTCTAATTCTCTAACATTCTAATAGTTACTTCTTCACTATTTCCATGTGAGGGCTATTTTTTTTTCCTCACCTGGCATGTGTTTGACAGAACACTAACTAACGTTTTTGCAATATTCATTTCCTTTTTACGAGAAGTTATCTCCGCCAATTTCCGGTATTTCCAAGAAAAGTTCTCTATACCGCTTTCTCTTTTAATTCCTGTTACAACTGAATTCTAATTGTGTCGTTGCTGGTCGTTCTTTATACGTGACTGATACTCGTTTCTGTATATCAAGCTTGGAAGTGTAGTTTTTCTTACTTGGTTTCTTGCAAAAGATTTTTTTTTGTTGTTTCCACCTTTGTCACGAATTCGTTATGCTACAATTATTATTATTATTATTATTATTATTTTTATTATTATTATTATTATTCATAGAATACTAAAACAGTTAAATTGGGCTCTAACAAGGGACGAGCCATGAAATAATTATTGCTGTCTATGGTGTACAATGCAAGGTGCACTGTAAATGGTAAGGGATTTTACAATGCCAAAAATATATTTACAGGAATTATAACGGTGAGCTTTTATATATACAGGTGTTATAATGGCAAACATTATACGTACGGTTGTTACGATATCAACTAAAAAATAACCCTTTTTATATAGCAGGTAAGCTTATTTGGACAGATTGCATATCAAATATAGTATATAACTTGCTTTTGTTTGATCTATACAGATATCTTCACTAAGTCCGGTACACTTCACGGGAAGTTAAGAAGACGTTTAGGAGCTCCATATTGTAGGCAATAAAACTGTGTTTAGCAGAGGAGAAATTGGAAACTGTTAGTGATGCTGCCTGTTAAACAAAGTCAATGGGCTTGTGAACACGAAATCAAAAGAATTTTCATCAATTTTACGAATGCTGTGTAGTAAAATATAGTAATTTTCTTATCAACATTTGGTAAAATTAATACAGTAAAAGGAGTTTTGATCACTAGTTTAAAAGCAAAGCGACTTTGCTTTATAGGCAGTGTTGCCAACAGTTACCTGCTACAATCTACACCTCCAGACGTCGCTCAAGCTTCAGGCAAAGTGTACAGTTGGCTTCTTTAATTCCGGTACACATCATGAGAAGTTAAGGAGACGTTAGTGTACTGGAATTAATGAAGGCAACTGCTCAAGAATTAAGGAAGCAAAATGTTGCAAAGCTTGAGAGAACAGAGATGAGAATGCTAAAGTGGATTATGGGAATATCTCTGTTTGAAAGGTTGGAAAATGAGAAATAAGAAGAATGGCAGGTTCGGTGAAGATTACTGAGATGATAAGAGTGTCAGGACCAAGGCTGGTAGTACGGTACGGTACGGAATGTTTTTCCGTACTCCGTACCTGGCTAAAATACCGTACCGTAATTTCGTACCGTACTATCAATAATTTTTCCGTACCGTACAGTAAGGAAAAAATACCGTACCGTAATTCTGTACCTATACCGTACTAATATGGCTGCGGCTGCTAAGGATATTTGTAGTAATACTTAATACTGTTCCTTTGTTTTTAATACAAAACCAAGAGTATTCACTTTTGGATTCATAAAACATGTTTTGCCATGAAACTATACCGTATATTTAGTACATGAAATATAGTGCATGAAATATTATTCAAAATACTTCCCAGTATTATGAATCTTTGGATAATAATAATAATATTGTTGAAACCATCACTTCCTCTTTTAAGGATTTTATTATGAAAAAAATATACAATAATCTAACCATTAATAGAACTTAAAAGCATTGCCTGATGTTACCATGTAATAAAATAAACTATTTTTTTTTCTCAACATTCAAAAGTTACGATGTAATAAAATGAAATAAATCTCTTTTTCTCGACATTGATAAACTAAAGTTACGATGTAAGAAAATAAACTAAATATTTTTTCTGAACATTCATAAACTAAAGTTAAGATGTAATAAAATAAACTAAATCTTTTTTCTCGACATTGATAAAATAAAGCTTGTAGCCTAGGCTATAGGAAAATACCTTCCAATAGCAACTTCTTTTAACCAAACATAAGAGTTTAAATTGATTATGAATTGCATCTTAGAAACATAATGGCATCTATTATATCATCCTTCATGCCTAGTCTTAGTTCATCCAAAATTTATCTCAACCCTGAGAATGTTCGCTTTGTACTCACTTGAGTGACAGGAAGTGCAAGGGTTATCTCGGCTATAGCCTTCAAATCTTGGTGTGGATGTTTATTCCACCACGTGAATATATCTTCCCTTTTTTCTATTCGAGTACAGTTATTGAAATGCCTAATTGTTTGTTTTATTTCGGTTAATCGCAAAGCATCATAATCCACTACTTTGCACTCCCTTTTTCGGTTGTTATCAGCAGCAGACAATATTTGGTCAATTATATCTTTTGAGCTCTCTTCATTTCCACTTTGGCTTTCACTCAAGTTCTTTTCTTCATTTTTTTTGGTAAAATCATCCTGAAAATTAATAGAGCTTTGCAATGACATAATTCTCTTCCACAATGCAGTGAGGTGCAGCATTGCAAGATCTTTTTGTGGTTCAACTAATAGGCACTGAAATCTTGGATCAAGATAAATGGCTGCCAGGAATGCTGCATTGTTGAGTAGAGAAAGCTGTCGATTCTGCATGGCAGTAATAAGGTCGGCTGAAAACTGTATAGATGATTTTGACAGAAGCATTTTACATTTTAACCACTCACCAAGGAACATTCTAGCAGTCAGTTTCTGCATTTGTATGGTAACGGTCGTATTGTACATAGGTTTGAGACAGAGTAAAAGGTCTTCAATAGTTTGCCAGTCATCTTCAAGTATCAAAAGAGATTCATTCGCAAGTCCTATTTGGCATAAAAAAGATTTTCTTGCCATGACACTCTGTAGCATCTCAGAAGATGAGCCCCATCTTGTTTCGCAATCCAATTTGGGCAGTGGTTTGTCATTTTGTCTAAATACTAACCTCATATTCTGTGTATGTGTTTTCTTCACTACTTTATGCACTTTAGTTAGCAAAGATTTTACATATATATCCGTTGATCATATCATGCACACATAGCTGTAACGTATGAGCAGCACATCTAACGGAAATGACTCCATCAGCCCTATGATCATAATTAAGCATAGGGCTTTTCTGGTAGAAGACTCTTCCGAAGCACAATATAGGATTATATCTGTGATGCTTCAAACTTTTGTTGGTATTACTTCAAGAATTAGACACAGACGTCACATGTTAATTAAGGAATTAACACATGCATAGTATATTACAAACTGAAATATAAAATACCTTAGTATTCTACAAGTGAATTTTTTTTTAGTCCAGTCAATTGCTGGTGTCCAAATATGCATTAACAGTAATTGCGTAGTGATAGATATCCAAGCCTAAGGTAAGGTACGGTACGGAATTTGCGCATTTTTTTCGTACCTGAACCGTACCGTACCGTACCTTGGTAAAATTACCGTACCGTAATTCCGTACCGTACCTATAGGCTAAATATCAACCGTACCGTACCGTACTCTGTACCGTACCGTACCGTACGCCAGCCTTGCTCAGGACTGAGATGGTGTGGGCTTGTGTTAAGGAGGGGTGGTGGGGAGGGAGTGTGGAGGGCTTGAGAGGAACCTGTAAGAGGGAGAAGATCAAAAGGAAGGTGGAGAATTAGATAACGAGATAAGGGGAAGGATGATATGGAGAGAAGAGGTTTAGTGGAAGAGGATGCCTTTGAGGGGGCGCATCAGGCAACTAACCCCTTAATGTAAGGATAACGATGGGGAAGAACAACTGTACATTCTGTATACACTGGTAAACATATTATGTACCCTAAGCCTTGGTATTATTATTATTATTATTATTATTAGCCAAGCTACAACCTTAGTTGAAAAAGCAAGATACTATAAGCCCAAAGACTCCAATAGGGAAAAAACGCCCAGTGAGGAAAGGAAATAAGAAAATAAGTAAATGGTGAGAACAAATTAACAATAAATCGTTCTAAAAACAGTAATAACATCGAAACAGATATGTCATATATAATCTATAAAACTTTATGTCAGCCTGTTCAACATAAAAATATTTGCTGCAACTTTGATCTCTACTCTTAACATCTAGATTGTTCACATTTAAACCTCTAGTAGATTCTGTTTGAATTTCTGACTCGAAAGATCATATATGACTTTACCTGCAGATCCTTCAGATATTTCATTCCCCTTTTTTCTAATTCTATGACCATTACCCTTCCGATCTATCTCTTGTCAGTTATCATTCCCCACTTATTCATTCCTTCCTCTACCCACCTTCAAGCGCAGTCTTTCATTCCAAAACAAGAATGCTTGAATAATTTTCCCTTTTATTGAAATCTTCTCAGATTTTGACTTTCTAATTCAAAATTTACTGACCCATATATCGCATCTCCAGGAATCAATATTTTTTTGCGTTCCCATCTTCCTTATCTTTTCAAATATTTCAGCACTTAAGCAATGGTAATGTAGCTTTTATTAGAGTTCTTGGCTTGATTCTAACTTCATTACAATAAAAGAATAACATTTCTCAAAATCTCCGTCAATTCTTATAGCTTTTTTTATGTCACTCAAATGGGTTCTTCAATTTTCATAAACTTTCCATAAAAATCTAGATACTTACACTTTATCTTATCTTTCTTGAAAAATATTATATATATATATATATATATATATATATATATATATATATATATATATATATATATATATATATATATATATATATATATATATATATATATATATATATATATATATATGTATATACATATATATATGTAATGATTAGAATAGTTAATATTACATGTTTAAAACAAATGACGTAATATGTCATGTTGGTTGGAAGAGCTAACCCTGGGATTTGCTGTAGTCATTCAAATTGTAAACAGGACGTATAATGCAAACCTATGTAAACCTCGGCAAATTGACATTCTTCTTAAACGTCAACACATTGTCTCATCGTGTGAAAGTTTGTGACGTCACCGGATGCAGGTGTCTTCCGATTCCGTCACGTGTCTAAAGTAAACCAAGTATACGATATCTGTGATATCGATAGTTTAGTCAGTTCATATCTAAACTTCACCAGAATTGGTCATCTGGACCAACACAGCTTCCTCCAGTGATGGAGATGTTTAACTCTGTTGTTTTTATATAATAAAGACTTAAAAACTATTAAGATGTATTCATGTACCATTTAAATACATCTGAAAAACAACTCATACTCAATGTGTGCTTATAACAGTAGCACGCCAATAAATGGTGGCAGCGATTAAACTCTAAGACAGCGATTAAACTCTAAGACAGCGATTAAACTCTAAGACAGCGATTAAACTCTAAGACAGCGGTTAAACTCTAAGAATTAGAGAAAAATCTTCAAGACTTCAAAATAATAGCTGTAAAACCAGAGAAATATCTTCAAGACTTTAACATAAAAGCTGTAAAACCAGAGAAAGATCTTCAAGACTTCAAAATAAAAGCTGTAAAACCTGAGAAAGATCTTCAAGAACTCAACATTATCTACAAGAATCTACAATTTTGACTAAGTCCAACGGAAAAGCTAACATCAACATATGTTAGCATACAACCTGAATCTTCAATCAACATCCTAGGAAACCCAAGGACTGGCGTTCAACAATTGCAAGACATATCCAGGAAGAACTACATTCAACAAGAAACTAGAACGAGACATCGCTAACAAAACATCAAGAGAGAGAGAGAGAGAGAGGACGTGTCGACTTCATATATAAGCTAAGTACAGATATTTTGTATTCATTCCAGTTTGGGCAGTGAAGTGTAGTTATCACAAGTCGTTAGTCGATTATTACTGGGGTGAGTGAATTCCTAAACTTTGTTATAAGAAACTCCGAATTCTCATTTAGAATTTTTCTTTCTTTGTGCTAATTCCTTTTTCTTTCAGAAACTCTTGGGGAAATGTTTTGGGATTAGTAACAGTGTTGGGGGAATTTGATTATACATATGCGTTTACGCAGTGGGCGTCTGTACTCATATAGATATTTTGATAGAATTGAAAGGGGTCAAAGAGATAGAAAAAAAAAATACAGCAGTCATAGCTCCTCCTGTCAGCCCTACCCCTGGACCTAGTGGTGTAGGCCAGGCTAATCCTCCTCCAATTGTGACGCTTGTAAATGCCAGGTCAGCAATCCTTCCTTTTCAAGGTCGGGTCAACGGGTTCTTGCCACAAAATGTGGAGTCATGGATTTCATCCGTTGATGCCCATTTAAATGCCAAACAAATCGTAGATCCTTTTGTACAATTACAAGAAGCTAAAAGTTTTATAGATTTTTCTAAGGGGGATGCGAGTGCGTATTTAAGAGGTGTTTCATTTCAGGAAGCAGTTACTTGGGATGATTTCAAAGTTAGGTTACGCGCGATCTATGGGGGTGAGGAAGCCTTAGATGTAGTGTTAACGTTACGAAATACACTTAATCAAGCCACTATGAATCGGCTTAATGTTATTGAGAGAGCTGCTCTCATAGCTGATAGGCCTAACGAATATCAGGACATTTTAGGTAATTCCACTTGGGTTACTAACGATAAAATCTCCGTTAAAGATTTTTTACGATTATTGTATTTAACTTGCATGACACTTATGTTGCCTGAAGCTTTAGTGCGGTGCTTTGATAAGAAGTTAATGCCTGCAAGTACGGAATTGGATGTCTATAAACAGATAAAGAAACACATGTTCAAGTGTCCAGATCTCGATCCCGTGTTAACTCAAGTTTTTGCTAAGAATGAAACAAAACCACAAACAGTGAACGTAATTAACAGTCCAGTAGTGGGAGTGACGTGTTACAACTGCAGACGTCAAGGTCACATAAGCGCAGACTGTAGAACGAAATTTTGCTCAGTTCAAAACACAGCATCGCATTCTTATAGTCAATGTTACGCGCGTAAGACACAACAATATCCTAGAAATACACAGTCAATTCCACAGTCAGTTCCATATGGAAATAAAAAGAAAAATCCTCATTTTAACAATAAGAAGAAACAACAAAATGTCAATGCAGTTCAGAGTCCAAAACAAACAAACACTTCTTCAAATATCGCTGAGCCTGGGCCGTCAAACCAGACCTCGCAAGGTCAGTCTAATTTTCAGAATGTGCAGAGCAAAGCAAATACCACATAGTTAACTCTAGAGGGGAAGAGAGTGATGTTGGGTCAAGGTCATTTGTGTCAACATCAATAGTATTGAATAATCAATTTAATGTTTTATCAGATAATTGTGAGACAATAGATTTTCCTATGAAACACACAGCCGAATTAAGTAAAACAGTGCACGCTCCCGTAGATTTGCAACTAATTCATACAATAATAAGCCAAAATGAGTTACGGCCAACCTTATATGCTGTAAATTTAGAACACAAATCCTTTACGTTATTTTTTGACTCTGGTAGTCCACGTAATATTTAGGATTTGAAGACACATCATTTGTTGTTTTCGAACTTTCCGATTGAAAAATCAGGAATTAGACTTTCAAGTATAGGAAATAATGAATTAAACGTCATAGGCATAACTCATATTCAGTTCAGAGTCGGTAATCGCACGTTTGCCGATACATTTGTTGTTGTAAAAAACATTAATATGTATCCAGCTGTAATTATAGGATACCCATCTATGGGAAATCAAAACATTATCTTAGCTCCTGCCAAGCACGGCGTGTATATCAAAGGGAAATTCTATAAGTCTTCTAATACCTTAAAGTCAGTTTTGGATAAAAAGGAGACGACAAATGTAACCGTAACGTACGTTGAAGAACCAATAACTTGTCTCACTAATAAAGAAATAATATACGCGACCCAGCAGAATTCTCGTTCACCCGTAATATCATCTTGCACGCAATCTATCGAACCAAACATACCTTCGAATTTAATAGTGCAAATAAAGAAAACACTACCGGGATCTGAAATATTAATCCTATCCGATACTTTGAAAACCAACGGATTGTCTGTCACACAAGCTATTTATACAGTAGGCTCACATCAGCAATGTAATATCGAAGTCTGTAATCATTTAAATAACACTTTAGTAATTCACAAAAATCAACATATCTTGGATGTAGAAGTTTATAAACATCGTATTCTTACCGTTGCTGAAATCAATCACTCTCAATCAGTTGCGGATGAATCCCTTTTGCGATCTAGTAAAAATAAAATCAGTAAGGACATTCAAGACGAAGAAATTCAGCAGAAAATTTTTGAACTTTTAACTAAATATCAAGATGTCTTTTCCACTACGGATGGATCCTTAGGAAAAAAAAATGTGATCGAGCATCAAATAAGGTTAAAAGACAAGCAGAAATTATATATGTACCCTCGTACAGACTCCCTATGAAATTCCAGAATGAAATAAATGATGAAGTAGGTAAAATGTTAGAGGAAGGAGTCATTAGAAAATCAAATAGCCCTTATAATTTTCCTTTAATAGTGGTACCGAAAAAAGATCGAACATGGCGTATCTGCGTCGACTTTCGTCGTCTAAACGAGGAAACGATCCCTGATCGATTCCCAGTGCCATGTACTGACGATATTTTGTCTTTGTTAGGTCAGAATAAATATTTTACCAGTTTGGACTTACTTAAAGGCTTTCACCAGATATCATTAGAAGAAGATAGTATCCCATACACAGCCTTCAGCACAGCCAGGGGATATTATGAATTTTTGCGGATGCCTTTTGGTTTACGTTGTGCTCCTATAACATTTACAAGAATGATTAACATAGTGTTTGGAGACTTGTTAGGGGATATATTGCATGCCTATATGGATGATCTTGTAATCTTTTCCAACACCTTAGAAGAACATCTACGTAAGTTAGAACTAGTACTACAGAGATTAAGACAACATAACTTAAGGGTAAAGATTAGTAAGTGTGAGTTTTTCAAAACAGAATTAATATATTTGGGTTTCATCGTGTCAAGCCAAGGTCTTAAATTAGTCCATGATAAGGTGTCGGCTATACGTAATTTTCCCATACCTACTAATGTCAAGGGAATACAGCAATTTCTGGGTTGTAGTGGATATTACAGGCGTTTTATACGCAACTATTCAATAATAGCCGCTCCTTTAACTGATCTTACGAAGAAGGGCGTAGATTTCATATGGTCTGAGCAACATCAACAGGCGTTTAATACTTTGAAAGATGAACTGTGTAGTTCTCCTATCTTAAAATTTCCTGACTTCGGTAAGGAATTCTTCATTGCAACAGACGCCTCAGACTTAGGAGTAGGAGGGGAATTGCTTCAGCAATATGATAAACAGTTTTTCCCGATAGCTTTCTATTCTCGAAAATTGAGAACTTCCGAAAGTAAGTATGCAGTAATAGACAAGGAAGGACTAGCTATTGTTAATTCGCTAGTGCATTTTTAGTTCATAATTTACGGTTATCCCGTTAAGGTTCTTACTGACCATAAACCACTAACAGAGTTCTTTAAAGGCTTCAACCACAGCCCTAAACGAACTCGGTGGCATTTGATCATTCAAGATTTTGGCGCAAGAATCGGGAATTTACCTGTGAAAGCAAATATCATTGCGGATGCATTATCACGCAACCCCGTGTCATCTTGTACGGAGCCTTTAGCTGAATTAATAGATATATCAACATCCATGCCTATTGTAAAAACAATATCTGAACAAGAAGATTTAGGCTGGAGCGCTGAATTGTTACAGACTGAGCAAAGAAAAGATCAGAAAATAGAAAGAATTATAAATGCTTTGAAAGGCAATCATAAAGAAAAGGAATATATAAAGTATAAGCAGCAGAATTATATAATCAAAGATAATATTCTGTGTAGGACTGTGACAAGGAAAACCCGCAATACACCACATGTAACTAACGACCAGGTAGTAGTACCAATCTCACTTATTTCCACTGTCCTGAATTGGTTGCATTCAAATCCATTACATGGACACCCTGGGTTCTCATTAATGTCACAGAAAGCCAAATCATTGTTTTATTGGCATAAAATGCTTACAGATATAAAAAGACACATAGCTAATTGTCGCAAATGTCAGGAAAACAAAGGGCATACGAAAACACCTGTCCGCCTAGGAGCTTATCCTGTGCCCAATCAACCCTTTGAAAGGATACATTTAGATTTGTTAACAGGATTTTACGAGTCAGACAGAGGATATAAGCACCTTTTAGTAATTATAGATGCTTTAACTCGATATACAGAACTAATAGCGCTTAAAACTAAAACTGCGATTGAATGCGCTAGGAAGTTTTACGAGTGTTACATTTGTAAACAGGGAATTCCACACATGATAATCTCAGACTCGGGTGGTGAATTTAATAATCACTTTCTTACCTCATTGTGTGAATTCCTCAACATAAAGAAGATTAATACCATGTTATATCACCCAGAGTCGAATGGGCAAGTGGAAAGAGCAAATAGGAAGATATTAAATATATTGAGGGTAACACTAGGGGGATCAGACCCCAACTGGGATATTGCAATACCGGCGGCACTGAGTACTCTGAATCATTCATATCATATATCAATTAAAATGTCACCGCATGAAGCATTGTATGGTACCCCAGTTAGAACACCTTTCCATGTATTAACGCCTACAACTAATCTATCAAATCCTTTAAAAGAATGTATAAATGCAAGTATAAGTCAATATGATATCCTTCGAAAGAATTTAGAAGAATCACAAATCATAATGAAAAGGAATCATGATAAAATAGCGAAACCAACTAAAACATATACCGTGGGTGATAACATCTATATTCAAATCAATGTCAGAAAAGGGCTCAACTATAAATTAACACCTAAGTTTGAAGGCCCATTTAACATTTTGGAAACATTAACGGCCAATAGGTTTAGAATTCAAAACGTAGCCCAACCCACGGATGAGAGAATAGTACCATTGGCTCACATAAGAAATTAAAAAGAAAAGAGAGGAAAAGAAGTGAGGGAAAATTCTGTTCTGTTTTATGTGATTAAAAGTTTTCTTTTTAATACAGGAGTAATTACATATATTTTTTCTCGTTACAGGTTTCCAAGATGAATTTTTTGTTGTTGGGAGTGATATTGTTCGCTCAGACATTTTTCTCGCATGGTATGAGTTCTAAGACTAAAAATATATATTTTAAATATGGCAATATAGTTGAAAGACAAGAAGACATTTTTATTACGTCAACTAACGTAA
>NC_090736.1:21621083-21626083 GCF_036898095.1 Palaemon carinicauda | reverse complement strand
GTGTCTGAACGAGTACAAAATAATATACAGAGGTGAAGATTGTACTTCAGGTCAACCTTCATCAATATTATTTAATTAAAAACCTTTAAAATGAATGGGAAACTTTGTCTTTAAGAAATTCTAAAAAAAGAAAAAAAAAAAAATAGAAAGAAACAATCGAATTTATAGATTAACCATCTATGAGGAGATTAAGTAATAGAGACAAAATTAAATTAGATTTCATCTTTTCGACAAATCTTCAACAGAGAATTATCAATAACACAGTCAGTATCAGATGGTTCGATGCGCTTCAAAAGCAGAAGTAATTTCCTTGCTAGAATAAAATGATGAAGAAACCGTACATCTTATATATATATATATATATATATATATATATATATATATATATATATATATATATATATATATATATATATATATATATATATTTATATATATATATATATATATATATATATATATATATATATATATATATATATATATATATATATATTATATATATATATATATATATATATATATATATATATATATATATATATATATATATATATATATATATATATATATATATATATATATATATATATATATATATATATATATATACGTATATATATGTATGTATATATGTAAATATATATATATATATATATATATATATATATATATATATATATATATATATATATATATATATATATATATATATATATATATATATATATATATATATATACACAGTAAATCGATTGATCAATGAAATTATGCATCGCTAAGTCTGGTCTATTCTCGGATAGAGGTAGTCCACGCATCATCAACTGGTATATCAACTGGAAAAAATTGTTTGCCTAGTAACTAAATCCCTAGTTGAAAACTGGCGACCTTTCATTCATATATGACATTCTTTTTAACTAGAATACTTAGAATATCAAATTATTCTCTTGCAGATGTGATATGAAAGAAGTTTAAACATTGAACAAAAACAATATTGTTTCCGTTGTTATACATATAATAAAAAAAAATGTTGTCAATGTTTCTGTTGTTATACCTATAATAAAAAAAAAATTCTATGTTTCTGTTGTTATACCTATAATAAAATAAATTTGTCTATGTTTTTGTTGTTATACCCATAATTAAAAAATATTGTCTATGTTTCTGTTGTTATACCTATAATAAAAAAAATATTTTCTATGTTCCTGTTGTTATACTTATAATGAAAAAATTTGTCTATGTTTCTGTTGTTATGCTTATAAAAAAAGGTTGTCTATGTTTCTGTTGTTATTACTGTAATAAAAAAAAGTGTCTATGTTTCTGTTGTTATACCTATAATAAAGAAAAATATTGTCTATGTTTCTGTTGTTATACCTATAATAAAAAAATATTGTCTATGTTTCTGTTGTTATACCTCTAATAAAAAAATATTGTCTGTGTTTCTGTTGTTATTCCTATTAAAAAAAATGTCTATGTTTCTGTTGTTATACCTATAATAAAACAATATTGTCTGTGTTTCTGTTGTTAAAATTATAATAAAAAAAATTGGTATATGTTTCTGTTGTTATACCTGAGATAAAAAAAAAAATTGTCTATGTTTCTGTTGTTATACCTATAATAAAAAAAAATGTCCCTGTTTCTGTTGTTATACCTATAATAAAAGAATATTGTCTTTTTTTCTGTTGTTATTCCTATAATAAAAAAAGTGTCTATGTTTCTGTTGTTATACCTATAATAAAAAAATATTGTCTATGTGTCTGTTGTGATACCTACAATAAAAAAATATTGTCTGTGTTTCTGTTGTTATACCTATAATAAAAGAATATTGTCTTTTTTTCTGTTGTTATTCTTATAATAAAAAAAAATATTATCTATGTTTCTGTTGTTATACCTATTAAAAAAAATGTCTATGTTTCTGTTGTTATACCTATAATAAAAGAATATTGTCTTTGTTCCTGTTGTTATCCCTATAGTAAAAAATGTCTATGTTTCTGTTGTTATACCTATAATAAAGAAATATTGTCTATTTTTCTGTTGTTATACCAATAATAAAAAAATATTGTCTGTGTTTCTGTTGTTAAACATATAATAAAAGAATACTGTCTATGTTTCTGTTGTTATTCCTATAATTAAAAAAATATTGTCTATGATTGTGTTGTTATACTTATAATAAAAATAAATTGTCTAAATTTCTGTTGTTATACCTGTAATAAAAAAAAGTTGTCTATGTTTCTGTTGTTATACCTATAATAATAGAAAAATCTGTTGTTATGTTAAACATCTAAATCATTCTAATTCAGCTATTGATCTTTTAAACGATGATCTTTTTCAATAAATCTGTCGAAGACAAATAAAATACGAGAACGAAAATTTCTTGTTATTTTACATTTTTTTTTTTCTTTTGCTGAAATTTGCTATTGTCGTTTTCCTGTATATTTCAACGTTTTATATTTTAAAATAGTCATAATCTTCCTAATAAACATCGAAATTATAAAGTAATTATGATAAATGCATTAATATTGTCAAAGAAACTGAGAAAAAGATATATTCTATAAAGTTAATGAAACATTTTCTATTTCAGTTTCTTACCCCTAAGCTAAAAGTAATCTATTTTAACTGCATAAGTAAGCAGTACAAATGTTCTCTTTTTTTATTTGATCAGAAGCTAACACCTTACGATATGCAAGCCAAAAATGCTTGCAATCTTAGAGCAAAATATTTAATGAAATTTAAAAGATTATTAAAACCTTTTGTCCTTTTTTGAAGGTCAACCAAAATTATATAAAAGATAAATAAAATTCTTGGTGAATTTTCAAACATTTCATTATGGATCATTAAAACCGAACTCCAAAGGTTCTTGCTTTTCTAAGCACGTCATAAAGACTTCAATACTTAATCCAGAACATCAAGTAGACTTGTCCTTGAGCAAAAAGGAAATAATAAATATACATAAATAAATATTTCCCACCCGGAGATTCTACATCCATCAAAACCATCGTCATCACCTGTTGCTTTGGACTGTGTCCCTTTTCTATGGGCAATTATTAATCTCTTGCTTGAGGGTACACTCGTGAACAATATTTTATCCAATTTCTCTTCCTCTTGTTTTGATAAAGTTTTTTTCTAGTTTATATAGGAAATATTTGTTTAGGTGTTGTTGCTGTTCTTAAAATATCTTATTTTTCCATGTATCCTTTCCTCACTGGGGTATTTCCCCTGTTGGAGCCCTTGGGGGTATAGCATCCTGATTTTCCAACTAGGGATGTAGCTTAGCTAATAATAATAAAAATAAAAATAATAATAATAATAATAATAATAATAATAAAGGCAAGGATGAAATGATGACGTAACTAAATGGCACAGATAAAATGGCTCTCAATGCTTTCCTTAATGGACGATGCTGTGCTTGTGGGTGTAGATGGGGTGGGGGGTGGGGGGGTGTTGGAGAGAGGATTTGGGAAATTAAAAGAGGTATAGGTTTGATGGTCAGTATTTGTTACATATTGAAGTAATGTTTGTTTTCAAAGAGCCAGGGATTATTAGATGTTTTATTTCGGTTTTCAGTTTGTTTGTGGTTTGGTTCGAAGGGAACAGTTTAAGGTTAAAAGGTCACTCATGAATGGCAGAAGTAAGAGACAGTGACATTGTCCAAGCAAGCAGGATAATGCCTTAGAGACTAACCATATATATTATATGGTCAGCACCCAAAGCCCCCTTTCATCCAATCTAGGACCAGGGAGGGCCAGGCAATGGCTGCTGATGACTCAGCCGATAGCCCTATATGCTCCCCCAAACCCCTCAAACCTTACCTCACAAGGATGGTAGGGTTGCAGACGCTAAAGACACAAACGAGTCTGAGCGGGACTCGAAGCCCCGTCTGGCAAACAGCAGGCAGAGACATTACCAATCAGGCCATGACAACAGTTGAAGGAATATTATGATTTATAAGTAATATAATTTCTGTAATGTGTTAAGGGTACTTCCTATTTCATTGTATTCTTTGTAGCTTCTAATGTCTGTTATTCATTTCCTTATTTTATTGTTTAGGGATATGGTGGCCTATTAGAAAAGTTTCCTCATAGCAATCGCCGGACTGGGGTTCGAGTCCCGCTCAAGCTCCATAGTTTCTTGTAGTGTATGCAACCTAACCATCCTCGTGAGGTGAAGTTTGGGGAAGCCTATAGGTCTACCTGCTGAGTCATGAACTCCCAATACCTGGCCCTCCATGATCCTAGCTTGGGTGCAGCGGGCTTTGGCGCTGCTACGGTATATATAGTCAATCTCTAGGGCAATGCCCTACTAGCTAGGTCACTGTCACTGTCTCTAGGACATTGTCCTGATAGTTAGGTCATTGACCCATTCCTCTGCCATTCATGAGTGGTCTTTAAATCTTCTTGAAATATGAAAACAAACAGTACATCACTGCTATAACCACTGACAAGATCAACATGATAATAATAAAGGTAATAAAAGTATTTAAAAAACGCATATATATATACATTTAAAAGATTCAGTTATAGTGAAGTCGAAGAAATAAGAGAAACTTAATTCCATTTCTCGGATTTAATTTCATACTTTTGTTGTTGGTTTTTTTTTTCCCTGGCAAATAAAAAACTATTTTTTTTAATGGCTCTCAAAGACAACAGCGAATACTGAAAGGAAGAGAACTATTTTTAAAAGCCTCATAATGGTTATACCTTTAAACAATTATTATTATCGTTATAATTTGTTGAACACTTCTCTATACAGGAGTGTTATAAGACCCATCTAAAACATTTGATGTCTAAACACCTGTGTTTAAAACAAGAATAAAAGAAAAGTAAATATCTTTAGCTGTAAACCTTCCCACCCCCCCCTCTCTCTCTCTCTCTCTCTCTCTCTCTCTCTCTCTCTCTCTCTCTCTCTCTCTCTCTCTTTGAATACAAGCATCAATATATTGTACTCCACCCTTCCCTATAGCACCACTTTTTTTTTACTATTTTCCCCCGTTTCTGTTTTCCTTT
>NC_090736.1:21606083-21608583 GCF_036898095.1 Palaemon carinicauda | reverse complement strand
TCGTATCACTGTCTTCCGTTCACACCGACCTGCCTTCCTCTATATCCAACCTCTTGAACGCTGTCTGACGTAAATTATTATTCCAATCAAGGTTTATTACCAACACCTCTGAACAGAGTCATAAGGTGCAACGAACTTCTTAAGTCCCGGTAAAGATTGTTATTTGTTCGTAATCACATTAATCCTTCGCATCATTTATTTCTCAAAATTCTCACATTTGGAAAGTGGGCGTCTTCACCTTCACAGTGAGGTTTAACAACTATATGTTCGTCTATTCATATAGGAGATATTTACTTTAATGTTACGGTGCACAAAATATTTCTTTTTTTTTTTTTGTTTCCTTTCCTCACTGGGCTATTTTTCCTTTAAGAGGCACTGGTCTTATAACATTCTGCTCTTCCAACTAGGGATGTAGCTTAATAATAATAATAATAATAATAATAATAATAATAATAATAATAATAATAATAATAATAATAATAATAATAATAAATCCTAGGCATTAAAAACACTACAGTAATAGATAAGTAAGGGGAGACATAAGTGATGATTATTCCTCATTTTTTTCATTATAGAGCCATATTTGCCTTGTCCTATTACCGTAATTAGAAGACCCCTAAAACGGGTTTATGTTGTCCTTTTCTCGTTTGCAAGGGAGTACAGATTTATTTAGTGAATATTATATAACTGAACCTAATTTCGAAATAGTTGATAACTTATTCCTCTCTCTCTCTCTCTCTCTCTCTCTCTCTCTCTCTCTCTCTCTCTCTCTCTCTCTCTCTCTCTCTCTCTCTCTCTCTCTCTCTCTCTCCTCTCTCTCTTAATACCTGCTTCTTACTGCTTTTATATCTTTTAACAAGAAGTACGTCATTATGAATGATCATCTTATATTCTACTCGTCACCCAGGTTAATGTATTTCCACCTATTTCTCATTTCATTATCATCTCTGCAAATTAAACTGAGAAAAGGCAATATGTCATTTGGCTACATTTCAGATATAACTATTAATCAACTCATAATGGCATTCTTTTATTGGAAACCTAACATTCTACTCTTTGTGAGCATAACTAATTCACATTTTTTCCGGTTTCCTCCCAAGTTTCATATAGATTATATATTCAATTAACTGCCAAGGTTACACTTTTGCGTGGATACTTCAACAATCTTATGAGACAAATTACCTAAGGGCAGAAGTGCAATTCCATGTTTATCCTTCGTATTGGGAACATAAAGAATTTCTAAATCCCTCACAAGAAAGCAACTACTATTAATCAGCTTTAAAGATTCATTTCCAAATAGTAATATTATATTTTTTCTATAACTCACTTTTACTAGTTTGACTTTTTTAATCCAAAATGTTTTTTTTCACCTTTTTTTCTTTTCTTCTGCCGAACTTACAAAAGTAAAACGTGTGCAAGGAAAATAAAAGAATAAATTAAACAATATTAGAAGTTAAATGGAATGAGAGGATTAAAAATGAAACTATAAGAGAGATTACTCGAGTGCCATATGTGGATGAAATCATGATGAGGGGTAGAATGGAGGGTGGTTTGGACATGCTCTTCACACTCCTCATGAGAGATTAGTTCACCAAACTTTCAACTGTGCTCCACAAGGCACTATAAGACCTGGAAGTCCCAGGCCTACGTGGCTGAGAACTATGAAACGTGAAACAGGAGATGATGAATGGAGAAGTATTGAATTGAAAGCTCAAGACAGAGACGACTGATGAGATCTAACCGAGGCCCATTGCGTCAATAGACGTAGGAGGAGATGACGAGATGATGATGTTTGATTTCAAAGGTTTGTTCATTCTATGGGTCTCCGAATCGTTGTAATGTGAATTGATGTACACATTCATCGGTGATTGGTCGTATATTGGTTGTCATTCGATTGTCATCTAAAGTTAGTTTTATTTGTGAATAAATAAAACAAGTGAAAAAAAATCATCCCTTTCGTGGATGATCACAGACATATAATTGACTGGTGGTGACCATTTGTTCGTAATTGGCAACAAAAAGTCGTCTACAAATTTGACTGTTTGGTCTTTTTTGGTAATTTTCGCTCAGGGGGATGAGGAAACAGTCATACCCTGATGAGAGAGGCTACCCAGAGATGTGCATTAGGAAAGCAGACTCTCCCACAAATTACCGAACCAGTAGGTTGTTGCTAGGAAAGGGGGAGGTGGTGGGAAGGGTTGAATCTGTGTGAGCGCGTGGTGCGTGCATATCTATCTAAAAATATAGACGTCAATTTTGACGGCTCGGGTACAATAGTATAAGCATATTTATGAACTCTTCAATAGGTCTACCACCACCGTCAGATCTGTTTTCAATAATTTTCAATTATTATTATTATTATTATTATTATTATTATTATTATTATTATTATTATTATTATTATTATTATTATTATCTGCTAAGCTACAACCCTAGTTGGAAAAGGTAGACGCTATAAGCCCAAGGACTTCAAAGGGGAAAAACAGCTCAGTGAGGAAAG
>NC_090736.1:21599252-21605583 GCF_036898095.1 Palaemon carinicauda | reverse complement strand
TGGAATATCTGAAGGATCTGCAGGTAAAGTCATATATGATCTTTCGAGTTGGAAATTCAAACAGAATCTACTAGAGGTTTAAATGTGAATAATCTAGATGTTAAGAGTAGAGATCAAAGTTGCAACAAATCTTTTTATGTTGAACAGGCTGACATAAAGTCTTATAGATTATATATGACATATCTGTTTTGATGTTGTTACTGTTAGTTAGAACGATTTATTGTTAATTTGATCTCACCATTTACTTATTTCCTTATTTCCTTTCCTCACTGGGTGTTTTTTCCCTATTGGAGTCCTTGGGCTTATAGCATCTTGCTTTTCCTACTAATATTGTAGCTTGGCTAATAATAATAATAATAATAATAATAATAATAATAATAATAATAATAATAATAATAATAATAATAATATAATGCTTAAAGTACATAATATGTTTACCAATGTATATGTACAGTTGCTCTTCCCCATCGTTATCCTTACATTAAGGTGTTAGTTGCCTGATGCGCCCCCTCAAAGGCATCCTCTTCCACTAAACCTCTTCTCTTCATATCATCCTTCCCCTTATCTCGTCATCTAATTCTCTGCCTTCCTTTTGATATTCTCCCTCTTACAGGTTCCTCTCAAGCCCTCCACACTCCCTCCCCACCACCCCTCCTTAACACATGCCCACACCATCTCAGTCCTGACACTCTTATCATCTCAGTAATCTTCACCACACCTGCCATTCCTCTTATTTCTCATTTTCCAACCTTTCAAACAGTGATTATTCCCATAATCCACTTAGCATTCTCATCTCTGTTCTCTCAAGCTTTGCAACCTTTTGCTTCCTTAATTCTTGAGCAGTTCCCTTCATTAATTCCGATACACTGACGTCTCCTTAGCTTCTCATGATGTGTACCGAAATTAATGAAGCCAACTGTACACTTTTCCGGAAGCTTGAGCAACGTCTGGAGGTTGTAGATTGTAGCAGGTAACGCCGTGTTTAGCAAACAAAATGTTGGCAACGCTGCCTGTAAAACAAAGTCGCTGAGCTTGTAAACTAGTGATCAAAACCCCTTTTATTTATTTTCCAAGTGTTGTTAAGAAAATTACTATATTTTACTGCACACCATTCGTAAAATTGATTAAAAGTCTTTTGATTGCGTCGTGTTTACAAGCTCAGTGACTTTGTTTATCAGGCAGCATTGCCAACAGTTTCCAGTTTCTCCTCTGCTAAACACAGTTTTATCGCCTACAATGTGCAGCTGCCCAACGTCTTCTTAACTTCCCGTGAAGTGTACCGGATCTAGGGAATATAACTGTATAGATCACACAAAGGCAAGTTATATACTATATTTGATATTATGAAATCTGTCCAAATAAGCTTGCCTGCTATATAAAAGTGGTTAATTTGTAGTTGATATTGTAACAACCGTACGTATAATGTTTGCCATTATAATACAGGAACATATAAAAGCTCACGTTGTAATTCTTGTAAATATATTTTTGGCATTGTAAAATCCCTTACCATTTACAGTGCACCTTGCATTGTACACCATAGACAGCAATCATTATTTCATGGCTCGTCCCTTGTTTGAGCCAATTTTAACTCTTTTAGTATTCTATGAATAATAATAATAATAATAATAATAATAATAATAATAATAATAATAATAATAATAATATAATAATAATAATAATAATTATAATAATAATAATAATAATAATTGTAGCATAACGAAGTCGTGACAAAGGTGGAGACAACAAAAATCTTTTCGAAGAGACCAAGTAAGAAAACCACACTTCCAAGCTTGATATACAGAAACGAGTATCAGTCACTTATAAAGAACGACCAGCAACGACACAATTAGAATTCAGTTGTAACAAGAATTAAAAGAGAAAGCGGTATAGAGAACTTTTCTCTGAAATACCGGAAATTGGCGGAGATAACTTCTGGTGAAGAGGAAATGAATATTGAGCAAAGGTTATTTAGTACTCTGTCAAACAGAGGCCGGGTGAGGTAAAAAAATAGTCCTCGCATGGAAATAAGGAAGAAGTAATTATTCGAATGTTAGAGAAGTAGAAGTGGTTATTGAGAGGAGAGATAAATGAAAGGAGTAAGTGTTGACGATTGATGGGACGATAATAATTAGGAAAAAAAAGGTGAAACCTCGCCGGAATTGGAGAGGAGTAAAGAGTAGAGAAGAAATGATCCCAGAAACCAAATGGAAATAAAATAGAGGCAATGATTCGAATCAGAGAATAAAGGGACAAGAATTGAATACTGATATAACGACGGTAAAAGGAATTGAGAAAAAATACGGAACGAGAAAAAGAATGGAAAAGTTTAGAAATTCTCAAAATCTAAATGCAAGAAAGGAAACTTGATGAGAGAGAGAGAGAGAGAGAGAGAGAGAGAGAGAGAGAGAGAGAGACGATATTGATATGTTTATTCTTAGAGCAAAATTGTAGAAATATATATAGAGTTCATCGAAAGGTAGAGTGTGTTAACAAAATACAGCAAGTGAAAACAATACGAATACAGGACGTGTCATTTTTGTTTATCTTTTAATAAGAATTACGCATTTACAATTACATTTATAATATATATATATATATATATATATATATATATATATCAAAGTATATCTACACGAATAATTTTTTATTTAACATAGGTACACTGTATTTACAATGGCAATTTTTACTATTTATTTAAATATGTTTTTAAATAAAAAATATATCGACTCGTGAATACTCTTTTTAACAGAAGTTCAAAATCCTATTTTATTTAAAAGTATTTGTCATTCCAAGTTTCATTCTAGCATTATTTGTAATGAATAGAATGAACAGAAAACAACAAACCTTAACGAAAGAGTAATGGAATTTGAGGAAAAACATATTTTTTTTTACTCTTGACTGCAAAACTATTTTTTTTTTTTATCAGCAAGAGTGCTTTGCTAATCTACAAAGTACTATTTTAATCTAGATATGAACTTATTCTCTCTACTAAAAGACTTGCTTGACCTTGATCTACAAAGGGACTTTTTGTGGGCAAAAGGCCTTTTCGATGAGCAAAAGGACTTTTAATATGCATAATGACCTTTTTTACCAATAAGGGTTTTTTCAAGTTTTTATTAAGAACATTTTTTTTTTCAGAAAATGGATTATCTTTATCTTGAAAGTAGAGTTTTGGTATACAGATTAATTCTACACACACACACACACACACACACACACACATATATATATATAATATATATATATGTGATATAACTTTTTATATCTGTCTTTTATCTAGAAAAATACCCTTTTTAATGGTAAAAGCTTTCGATTTGCCAAAATACTTCTATGAACTACAAAATGACTTTTGATGTACACATTTTTTCTTATTTATTTATTTGAAAAAGGACTATTTTCAATCTATAAAAGAACTATTTTTCCACAAAGACTTTTTATCTGGATTTTCAATTATTTACAAAATACCTTTTTGTATCAGATAGAAGAATTATTTTTAATACACCAAAGTACTTTCTTTAATTCATAAAATAGTTTTTATTAATCCACAAAAAGGAATTTTTTTACCTGCAATAAGTGAATTTTTAGCCTAGTAAACTATGTTTCGATCTAAAAAAGGAAATTATCTACAAAAGTATGTTTTTTTTTTTATCTAAAAAGGAACATTTCTTTCTACTAAAAGCCTTTTATTTGCTCTAAAAGTACTTTTGATCTGCTAGTTTTCTTTTGGATGCTCTTTCTTTTATAAAAGGTATTTTATTGATCTTCAGGAATACTTTTTGTATCTGCAAAATAACTAATTTTTTTCTAGACCCTTGGTGCTTATAGAGGTGTAAACCCAACTAGTATTTTCCCTTTGTTTTTGTTATAGACTACTGATTTCTCAGCTCCTAAGTTATTTGTTATTTTCCGTAGGTTTGCAAGAAGAGGTTGTTTGAGAATTGGTAATGTTACTCCATTACATGAATGTGTTTGTGGTAGTTCTAGTCAAGCCCAATTTTCATAACTCCCATATTAGCTAAAGTTTTTACTGATTTTTTTTTTTTTTTTTTTTTTTTGCAAAATGTTCAAATAGGTATTCTGAAGGCCATCATTTGTTCCCTAGTTTACAATTTGGCTTTCGTAAGGGCCTTTGAACATGGATGCCCTTCTTTAAATATCAAATGATGTACAGAAATACCTTGGTTGTGGTCAGGAAGTTCGTATGATTTGGCTTGAATTTAGTGCTGGCCTTTGACAGTGTTAGTTAATCATGCAGCCCTTGTTTTCAAACTCAAACACTTGGAAGTGGGTGGGTCTTGTCTTAGCATCATTATTGACTTTTTGAGTAATAGATTGTAAAGAGTTGTTAATGTCCACCATAGTGAGTATGGAAATTGCTTCAATTCTATCTCCTTCTGAAACCATCAGCACAGATCTAGCTGAAATTAATGCATTTGGGAAATTATAGGGCATGTAGTTGAAGACAGTGGCTCCTTAACACCCAGATCTCAGTATTAATAATGTTTCTTTATCTCTATACGACTCATGAAATTTTAGATGTGATTCTTGATAACATATTTACTTTTGAGAAACACATTCGGTCTGTTTCTTCTTCAATTGCACAAAAATTAGCTTATCTAGAAAGTCTCTTAGGATTATCGTTGATCAATCACTTCTGAAGACGGTTTTAATCTCTTGCACCGTCGTTCAATAAGTTTTTCATGCATGTTGCATAAGATTTTTCATAAATGGGGAAATCTGCATTCTGCTCGTAATACTACGTATGCAGTTAATTATAATAATCATGCCTTCTTAATCATGAGGCTCAATACTACACAGTATTCTAGAAGTTTATTCCAGCTATGACCAAATTTTTGAAGGATCCTCCTAATCAGGCAGGTGAATTGGTGGAGATTTTAAAATTCAAACTTGCAGCAAATTATATATGTTGAACTGGGTCACCCAAGTCTCTCGGTATAATTTATATTTGAAATATCTCTTTCAAATGTTGTTACTGTTTTTATAATATTTTATATCAATTGTTTATTACTTCTAATGTAGTTTATATAGTTCTTTATTTCCTTTCCTCCTGGGCTATTTTTCCCTGTTGAAGCCCTTCGGTCTATAGCATCCTGCTTTTCCAGCTAGGGTTGTAGCTCAACCAGTAGACAGGCCTTGAAATGCAGAGTAACTGGATTCATAAAGGTTTACCATGCTTCCTTGATTGTTCTTTTATTCAACAATACCGAATTCAATGTTTGTAGTTATTAAGTTCATCTGAAATCTTATATATGACAAAATAGGAAATTTACATAAGAGAATTGTGACCCTTTTCCATTTCTTCGAAATTAGTATAAAAATTCGGAAGAAAAAGAAATCAAACGTAAATATACTTTTACAGGAATAATTAGCGTAAAGATATATAGTTTAATTAAGTGGGAAAAATACTATTTACTGAAACACTACATTTCACTGGGATATTATTGGTAAATAATAACATTAGGTGACTAAATGATTTTTCATATTATCCAAAAACAGATTTTTTTTCCATAACTTTTTCGAATGCAAAAAAATGGAAGATAATCTGATGGTAGCGCATTTGGATGGCAAGTAGTTTTATTATTAACATAATTTCTATTTCCAAGCTTTAATAATTATATCCCATGTAAAAATTATAAAAAGTTAAAAAAAACACACATAATAAGTAAACATTTTGGTTGGTCTAGAGCGTTTCTAACATTTATTTTCTTTCATATACATTTAGATATAACTATAAAAATTAATATTTTATTGATTTCATCCTATTTTGTTAAAATAACTAATGACAAGCTTTATACATTTAGATTTTAACTGAATTACTTATATCCATTATCTCCTGTCATAATTTCTCTTTTCATCTGAGTTTTCTATATAGGAGTAAGTCATGAATAATAAACAGAATTTGAATAGACGCACTCCATGTTTATGTATATGTGTAGATTAAAGTCATGGCTTTCAACAGCTTGTCTTGCAAGCTTTTAAATCGAAAATTATTTTTGAACAAATTTTCATGGCAACAAATATCACATGATTTTATTCCTCAAATTTAAAACATGTGCATGTGTCAAAAAAAGCTAACATCACTAAGCAATATAATAACTGCCTAAAGAATCATACTCATGTATTCCAATTGCAACCATCATCTCCTACGCCTATTGACGCAAAGGGCCTCTGTTATATTTCGCCAGTCGTCTCTATCTTGAGCCGTTAAATCAATACTTCTCCATTCATCACCCCCTATTTCACGCTTCATAGTCCTCAGCCATGCAGACCTTGGTCTTCCAATTCTTCTAGTGCCTTGTGGAGTCCAGTT
>NC_090736.1:21579252-21586752 GCF_036898095.1 Palaemon carinicauda | reverse complement strand
ATAAGTCACGCAGTCAAGAGAACGCTGCCAGGGAAACGTTACGATGCTGGGTGAAGGGTTCTCAGAAAAACACCTTAGGTCCCTACCTTACAAATGTGAAATATGGAGGGCCTACCTTTTCCCTAAATCATCGGCTGATGCAATCATCCCCCAGCCTCAGGTGGAGATACCAACTGCCCAGAATCTGCTAGATTCTAAAAGTCCTCAACCGCCCTTCAAGACATCCAATTGGACAATAGGATGTCAGAGGTGTCTGATTCTACTAAGAAGGACCATCTAGGAGAAGGTTAGGAGGAGGAGCTGTTCCAGGCTCCCCAAGTAGAAGAGGAAGAAATTGGACGAAGTGTCGGTTATATCGGTTCCGGACCCAGAACCAATTCCGTCTACATCGTCTGCTATCCCAGACTAACTGGGATGGGACTCTTTCTTCCATTGTTGAGATGATCCAACAAATTCAAAGGAAGAATGATGAGAAGGAAGCTTACAATGGAACTGGAGATACGTAGACTTGCAGCATCATGTGGCCCCCAGAAGCTGGGTCAGCGTGAAGGATCTTTCTCTGTGCTCGGGTACCAATCCTTGGAGGTATGCCGAACACATGCCAATGACAACCGGGAAGATCGTAAGCTCAGAAAAGTTGAGAGCAATTCCCCAGGAAAAAATGGAATTTTGGCACAACAAAGATTCTTATCTGGACTGCTATGTCCGTCTTAGGAAGGAGCCAGCCTTAAAGGAGGAGACGGAGCCGAGGGAGGTCATATTTTTTTACCATAGTAAAGCTCAGACGTTACTAGCGAGCTTGATGAAAGAGAGGGGCTTAACTAACTCAAAGGTGCCCGCCTTGAGTAAGAAGATTCCCTCCTTTGTGGCCTGCTCCTACCAGAGCCTTTCCCTTCTTGGAAAAGGGGATATAAGGCAGCCTTAAAGGCGGTGAAGGCAGTGAAAACTATGCCCCTCCTTGGAGGAGAGCAAGCCGTTATTTCTGACCTTGCCCTTGGGACCAAGAAGACTGGAAGGACATACATCTTACCTTCTCAGTCGGGAAGATGGAAGCTGATATTTTGCTGTACGCCAGTTCGGTGAGGCACTTCCAAAACTGTCCGGAGGTTCTCTTGCATAGGAGAGCAAGAGACAAAGGAAAGACTTGCAGCATTGATTGGTCGTTGCAAACGACACTATAAACGATGACAAGTGACCCCAAGATCCAGGACATGTTCATGGTTGTGGCGAAAACCCATCTGGCCCACAGTTACGAAGGATCTCTATAGCTTTTATTAAAGCTAGGAGAGCCTGTAGAGAGTTCGTGTTCGCCTTGGCTGCGGTGAGGCACGAACCGAAGGAGGAAACTGATCTTCTCTCATATTTGGGGTAAAAACCTCGTTCCCAATGAAGTGGTTAAAGAGCTAGTAGACAAGGCCCGCCACAGAGAATAGGAACCTTCTCAAAAAGTGGGGCATAGATCTCAAGAGAAAGTCGTCTCTGGATGAGGGTCCCAAACCCAAGAGGAAGACAAAGAGGCCTAGGCCATCCTCTCGGCTGGCTAAACCCTACCGATAACAACAACAACAAACTTCCTGTGACCGCGGTGCCTCAGATAGTGGCACAACCTCCAACCAAGTACCAGCTGGTATCTCAACAAGTGATGACACAGTCACCAGTTTTTAACCCAGCCTTCGAAAGGTAGACTTCTTCCTTTCGTTCGAGGAGCTAGAGGAACAGTCAGAGGTTCTTCTAGACGCCCTTCAAGAGGAAGGGGATACAGGGAAGGGACGCAGTCAAGGAGGCAAGGGCCTCCAGGTCCATAACAGCAGAAGGTAAGATACTTCCCAGTTGGAGGGAGACTACAGCTATTTAGGGATCGCTGGACTTTCGATCCCTGGGCCCACAGCCTAATTAAAAAGGGACTAGGTTGGAGCTGGAGCAGTCCTCCAGCTCAATTGACTCAATTCTTTCAACACTCATCCCCCGTTCTGGAAGAATATGTCCGAGAACTCTTAGACAAAAGAGTGATTCGGAAAGTTAAGTCCATGAAATTCCAAGGGAGGCTGTTTTGTGTTCCAAAGAAGGACTCAGAAAACCCAGAGTTATTCTATACTTGTCGCCACTCAACAAGTTCATGGTGAACTACAAGTTCAGAATGCTCATGCTTCAGCACATAAGGACTCTACTGCCCAGAAGGGCATATACTGTCTCTAGAGACTTGTCTGACGCTCATTGGCACGTTCCAACTAATCGTCATCTCTCCTCCTACCTAGGCTTCTAGTTACATAGAAAACTTTACGCCTTCAGAGCCATGCCTTTCAGGCTAAACATAGCCGCAAGGATTTTCACGAAGCTCGCGAACGCAGCCGTCCATCAATTACGCCTAAAGGGAGTCCAAGTAGTAGCCAACTTGGACGACTGGCTGGTGTTGGCAGCATCCTGGACAGAAGGCATGTAAGCTTCAAAGATAGTGATCCAGTTCCTGGAACTTCTGGGATTCAAGATCAACATCAAAATGTCTCGACTTTCTCCAGCTCAAAAATTTCAGTGGTTGGATATCCACTGGAATTTGGAGTCACATCGGCTTTCCATTCCTAGTAAGAAGAGGAAAGAAATAGCAGGATCTGTCAAGAGACTATTGAAATCCAAACGGATTTCAAGACGAAAACAGGAGAGAGTGCTGGGCTGTCTACAGTTTGCTTCGATAACATATCCAGTGCTATGAGCACAGCTTAAGGATGCAGCAGGAGTCTGGAGAAAATACGCATCAAACGCGCGAAGAGATCTAATAATACCACTACCGACTCGACTGCAAACGCTTCTCAAGCCGTGGTCCAGTGCCAAGTAATTGAAGAAATCAATACTTCCTCAACCTCCTCCCCCGTCAGTAACTATCCACACAGACGCTTCAAAGGAAGGCTGGGGAGGCCACTCTCATCAGGTGAGAGTCCAAGGAGCTTGGTTCAATCTTTTCAAGTCATTTCCCATCAACTTTCTAGAAACCATGGCAGTACTTCTGACTCTGAAGAAAGTTTCTCCTCGCCACTCGACCCACATAAGACAGGTTCTACATAGCGAGGTGGTAGTGAGATGCCTGAATCGACAAGGGTCGAGGTCACCTCAAATCAACCAAGTGATGTTGGCCATATTCCGTTTGGCGAAAAGGAGAAAATGGCACCTGTCAGCAGTTCACATTCAAGGGTTCCGCAATGTGACAGTGGACGCTCAATCTTGGTTTACACCTATAGAGTCAGAATGGTCCCTTGACGCAGGATCGTTCTCCTTCATCTTGAGTCAAGTCCCAGAGCTGCAGATAGACCTCTTTACGACGAAAGACAACAAGAAAATAGATTGTTACGTGTCCCCTTACGAGGATCCGTTAGCGGAGGCAGTGGACGTTATGTCCCTGGACTGGAACAGATGGTCCAGTATCTATCTGTTCCCTCCGCCCAACCTCCTTTTGAAGGTCCTCGATAAGCTGAAATCATTCAAAGGGAAAGCAGCAATAATGGCCCACATGTGGCCAAATAGCGTGTGGTTCCCTCTGGCATTGGAACTACGACTAAAATTCGTACCGCTACCGGATCCATCCCTGTCTCAAAAAGTACAGAAGTCAACTGTCTTCGCTCCATCACAGAAAACACGGAACCTGCATCTCATGATTTTCTCTCCTTAACGATGAGGACAGATTTGATGTTTAAAAGTCAGTTTAGACTCTTGAAGGAAACTAGAAGACATTATGAGGCTTCAGGGAAGAAATAGCTATGATTCCTCAATGTGTATAAATAATGAACAATAAGGAATGTGCTTAGAAGTTTTTGGATTTAAGTCATATTTCTGTTTGTACTCGCTTTGGGGGCCAGAGTTAGTGAAATAGTGGCTCTCTCTAGAGAGGAAGGCCACGTCCAGTTCTTGGTGGGAGAACTGAATTTATTTCCAGACCCAACGTTTCTGACCAGGAACAAGCTACCCACAAACAGGTGGGGTCCCTAGAGAATCTGCCCTCTGAAGGAAGATGCATCTCTATGTCCAGTGGAGTGCCTAAAGGTCTATCTTCATAGAACTTCACACTTTATGGGAGGAAAGCTGTTCAGAAGAGAAACCCTGGGTTCAAAGTTATATATAACTAAGGGTGAAATTCACACGTGTTATTCGCAGAACGGATCCAGACAGTACAATCGTTAGTCATGATCCGAGTAAAGTTGCCTTTTCCATAGAATTTCTTTAATTATATGGACTTTGAACACCCTTGTTTGCACACCGGTTGGTAGTTATCCAAGGCTTTCTTTATGCACTATGCGAAGCAAGTGGAGCAACTTATGAGATATTTGGTAGCAGCAGGTTTTAAGTCTGCGAGGAACAGTGTAATTAATTTGGGACAATTAATTAAGAAGGTGCGCGTGTAGTTACTGTCTGTTACTACACGCTAAGCGATAGGCCATGAAAGTGTCCTTACAAACTGTTCCATTGACGTCAGTAATCTATAGCATAATATGGACACTTGTGCCTAGCGTTTTTACGCTAGTGTATATAAACAGTATACAGACTATATCATTATTATTGATAATTCTATTGAAGTGGCAAATCTGTTTCCTAGTAGATGAAACAATATTTTCTGTTGACTTTTCTTTATGCTTTAACGCTTATCATCCATATTTTATAAATTTTATAAATGTTGATCTGATATGTACTTTATCAAATTTTAATAAACTAGTTCATAGTCTTATTCGCCCACACTCCTTTTATTATAAATGTACTGAGTAATAAGATTAGAATATGGATAATTTTATCATGGTATGCCTTTCCAGACTGTTCCCTGAGTCAAGCAAAAGTCCACTCACTCTAACCCTTCCTTGAAAGGATTGATGTGGTACCCTAACGGGTTGGTGGCAAAGAGGCAAAATTTGTTCCTATGTAGATACAACCATTATCCAATAGTTTATAAGAGTAGTCACATTGGGGAAGGTGACACAAATTCATACTGACATTGGTGACTCTTATACAAACTTTGCTTTATATTGTATAGGGCGAGACCACTATACAAGCTTGTCATTTTGTCATCCATAAATTTTTATGTACTCCCCGAGACTTTTTCCAGAGTCTAGTATGACTCTTCCCTGTAGGAGGCAGGAAGCACTAACATAGTTCATGCTTATGTGAAATGATGTATGACGGTAACATCTTAGGTCTCTAGGTCTAGACGAACCAGGAAAATCCTTTCTTGAGAGTACGGCACTGATTGAGAATCCACAGATAGAGTAATGCTCTGGTAAACTTCCATCAGGACGACATGGCCTCTTTCTATATATATTTATATATATATATATATATATATATATATATATATATATATATATATATATATATATATATATATATATATATATAAAACGGGTTTTGAGCTAAGCGAAAAATCTATTTTTGGGTGCGGTAGCCATGTCTTCCTGATGGACCCACCCTTCCTTTAATTGTAAAAGTGCCTGTTGACCCCTCCCTAAAGTACAGTATCTGTAACACCTCGTATATCGCTACAAGGAGTAAAGAGGGTGCTACCGCCTTCATCAGATACAAACTGGAAACGGAATAGGAGAGATGCCTTATGAGCGGCTCTTTTTTCTTTCTCGTTTCAGATTCTTGTCGAAACGTTAATACTGTTCGGGTAAAGATAGCTATGTGTCGTGTCAAGAATACGTCCTCTGATATTATGCGATATCCCTGTGAGATCGTTTAGGGGTATTTGCTCCAAGAGTTAGAATTCTGGATACCTTAAGGTAAAATTCTCTGGGAATATCACTGTAGTCAAATATACCCTAGAAAGCTACCTAATAGGAACTTCCATCAGAACGACATGGCTACCGCACCCAAAAATAGATTTTTCACTTTGCTCAAAATCCGTTATATATATATATATATATATATATATATATATATATATATATATATATATATATATATATATATATATATATATATATATATATATATATATATATATATATATATATTGTAATATTATTGCTTTATTTTTCTAAATTATTTAAGTTTTTATAGATGTATAAGGTTTAATATACTGTAGACTTATTGTTTACTTTTGTTTTGATAGTTTGTCTTTTCACTGGTGGTTATGTTAGTGTTTATAATGGACTAACGGTTGTTTTATATTTTCAAGTGGTGTGGATTACGTGGCTGCGCTCCTGCGTGAACGGAGTTTTGGAGGGGCTTTTTTTAAGGATGGTTCCTTAGTGTGTTTCTGAGCCTCCAACCTTGTAGGGCATGACATTTGTGATTGGATCTATATTATTCCACGCCTTTGCAGAGCCACATTGTGAAGCTGTTTGAGCTTGTTTTGGGATATCCTTTCTCTGCAGCAAGGACGCCATCATCCTACATTTTATGTACTGCCCTTGGTTCAGTAAAAGCCAAGGGCACCTCTCTGTCCCAAGGTAATAATATTTATACCTATTTAAGTATTGTGATCACGACCTGTCAGCTGACGTCATTACTGGAGCTTGTGAAAGCCTTTCAATCAAACCAGCCATCGTCTACTAGATAGGGATATTTAGTTTGTATTTGTTAGGATGTTCTCACTTTTCGTTGGCCTTCTCCTTTCTGGACCCTCTCTCCTTTTAGTATGTTTGTGTTGATGACCTTTCTTTAATTGTGTAATTGTTTTCCTTTGCAGGAAGTTTAAGAGTGAGTGTGTATCATTTATTATTGTATTATTGTGGTTTAGGTGTTATTTCTGTCTAAATATTATGTATTAAAATTAAGGAGATTTTTGTGGTATTTTCTTTGTCCCCTTGAGTTGACTTTGCACTCGTATTGATGTTTGGATACTATTCCACCTTTAGTGGACTTAGTACGTTGTGATGGTGAATACTATTTGATAAGTGTAGTGTTTTGTGTGGTGGTCAAAGCCAGCCATCACAATATATATATATATATACATATATGTTTATATATATATATGTATATATATATATATATATATATATATATATATATATATATATATATATATATATATATATATATATATATATATATATATATATATATATATATATATATATATATATATATTATATACACAAACACATATTTGTATATATATATATATATATATATATATATATATATATATATATATATATATGTGTGTGTGTATGTGTGTATATATGTATGTATATATAAACACACACACACACACATATATATATATATATATATATATATATATATATATATATATATATATATATACATATATATATATATATATATATATATATATATATATATGTATATATATATATATATATATATATATATATATATATATATATATATATATATATATATATATATATATATATATATATATATCACGTAAAGAAAAGGTTTTATAAACAGTGGAAGATATGATAAATCGTTCATCTCCTCACTATGACAGATAAATATTTCACGCAGTTTTATTTATACAATATGTACAAAATATAAAAATCTGTGCTGCGCTAT
>NC_090736.1:21554145-21566252 GCF_036898095.1 Palaemon carinicauda | reverse complement strand
AAATGATAATCAAGTAAAATAAAAATAAAAATTTAAAAATTAAATTATTCACTAAATAGTATCAAGAAAGTTCTACCAACGAATTGATGAACAACTTCATCATTTACGTCATACCTCAACAAACAGTGTAAAGAATCCCTAATAATGCAACATCTCTGATGAAAGAGATATTGGCACATAAACTATTCACTCGAAATGCCGATTACTTAACGACCTTTTAGTACAGTTATTTGCATATTTTCAAACATAAAATCTCGCAAAAAAAAAAAAAAAAAAAAAAAAAAAACATTTATCCATCAATTACGAAATGAAGTTTACGTCCAACGTCCTTGAAATTTGACAACGCAATAAAGCTGTCAGGATAAAAAAAAAAAAAAAAAAAAAAAAAAAAAAAAAAAAAAAAAAAAAAAAAAAAAAAAAAAAAAAACATTTAAACTTATTCAATTGAATTATATTTTTCCACAGTATGAATGATTTAAGGCGACGGTCTCTTCCGTGAATTCGAAATCATTTATGTATGTCATGTCTCACAGGGATGAATAATATGAATTTCATAAATTCTTAATTCACGTATATTTCAAATGACTTTTCCTCTTTTATTGAAATAGTCTCATTGATAATGGATACTTCGAATCAAGTAAATAATTCGTCAAATGTCACACACAATATATTTGATACTAGGGACCAATATTTTGTCTTTTACTCTTTATTCAAGATATTTTTTGTTTTATTTGCAAGTATGTAAAAAACCATATCTCCAGTCTTATTTACAGATATGCAAGAAACAACACTTCCAGACTTATTTACAGATATGCAAGAAATAATATACCCAGTCTTATTTACATATATGTAAGAAACACCACTCTCAGACTTATTTATAGGTTTATCAGAAACAATACTTGTATTCTTATTTACATTTATGTTAAAAACAATAGTCCAATAGAGTTTTAAAAACAAGCAGTTAACTAGGCAACTTTCTTTTTTTTTTTTTTTTTTTTTTTTTTTTTTAATAATATATCTGCGAAGTTTTAATTATCTAAATGATGCAAACATTCAAGTTCATGAAACATTTAACTGGGCTCCAACAGGTACGAGAAGAGTTGGAAGACGCAGGCGCACATGGCTGAGGACTATGAAACATGAAGTGGGAGATGATGAATAGCGAAGTATTGAATTAAAAGCTCAAGATAGAGATGACTGGGGAAATCTAACCGAGGCCCTTTGCGTCAATAGGCGTAGGAGGAGATGATGTTGATGATGATGATATATTTCTGTGACGTTTCGAGACGACACTTATATCTATATAGATTTTTTTTTTACACATATTCTTAGTCTATATAATAAAGGTCTTCCTTATTTTATGCACATGTATTATGTATGTAGATGCATACAGTGATGTTCTAATAATAATAATAATAATAATAATAATAATAATAATAATAATAATAATAATAATAATAATAATAATAATAATAATAATAATTTCAATATATAACCAAATTTAGATTTCATTTCTCATACATCCGCGTCCAGACAGAAGTCGAATAAGCTGTAAATCTTTCAGATTTATACGTACATTTATTGTACCTTTCATATTTTCCTCTAATCTCAACAGATTAAATTACTACCTTCGATATAAGCTAACTCCTAAAGGTTTGAAGGCTACTCGTAAATGGACAGGGGTATGGGACAGTGCTATTGCCCTATCAAGGAGGACAGTGCCCTGGACACTGACTATATACATATGATAAGCGTCCAAGACCCCTCTCCATCCCAGCTAGGACCAAGGAGGCCCAGGCAATGGGTGTTGATGACTCAGCAGATAGATCTATAGGCTCCCCCAAACACCCCATCCTTAGCTCACAAGGAACGTGAGGTTGCAGCAACCAAAGAAACTATCAAATTTGAGTGGGACTCGAACCCCAGTTAGGGACGTTACCACATCGGCCACCACAACCCTTTTATTTCAATAATAAATTTTTTTAAATTTCGATGTCATGTTTCTTAATAAATATAAGTAAATTGTGTATATTGTGATCACATATTTCTGTTGTATCTATAAAAGTTGATGAACAAATCTAATTTTGATATTTTATGAATTCACCTAAAAAATAAAAATAAGCGTTACAAGAAATAAATAAGATCGTAAAACACTTCCTATAATTTGATGTGTATATATCATAATGTTAAATCGTGCTTATCATATAAAAAGTTCCTTATACCCGATGTCTTGGAAAACCTTGAGAAGAGTTTTTTTTTATACAAGAGCCAATTATTTGAATGAGACCAAAGTATTAAAAATACTCCATGCATGATTGCCCTTAAAATCTTTCCTGTTAAAATCTAAATCCCATCATCTCCTCCTACGATTATTGACGCAAAGAGCTTCGGTTAGATTTCGCCAGTCGTCTCTATCTTGAGCTTTTAAATCAATACTTCTCCATTCATCATCATCTACTTCACGCTTCATAGTCCTCAGCTTTGTAAGCCAGAACCTTCTAACTCTTCTAGTGCCTTGTGGAGCCCAGTTAAAAGTTTGGTGAATTAATCTCTCATGGGGAGTGCGAAAAGCATGCCCAAACCATCTCCATCTACCCCTCAACATGATCCTATAGGTGCAAATATTCACAAACAGATAGTTGGACTGAGAAGAGAATATTTTCTCTCTCAATAATATTAAGATAAAACTAATAATTGACTACTAAATAAACAGATTTACAGGAGATATTGAAGTACCATACATTGTTTCTCCTATGTAAGAGAACAAAGGCAATGTTACATTGACAGGAGGCTTGGAAAAACATATATTTTCAACTTACCATTATTATTAATAATATCATTACTTTCTAAGCTATAACCCTTGTTGGAAAAGCACCATGTTATAAGCCTAAGGGCTCCGACATGAAAAATAGCTCAGTAGGGAAAGGAAATAAGGAAATATACAATAAGAGAAGTTTAAGAATAATGACAACATTAAAATACATTCATCATATATAAACTATAAAAACGTCAAAATAACAAGACGAAGAGAAATACGATAGAATAGTGTGCTCGAGTGTACCCTCAAACAAGAGCACTTGCGAGGAAAGGAATATTACAATAAGGTGAGGAAAAGTAGGCATTATTAGGATATATTGACAAATCATGTATTTTGTACTCGAATCGAAAGTGATGTTTGTTACAGGGGTAGGTTTTACCGCCAAATATGTTTGGCAAAGGTTAATTACAATCACAGAAAACGTCGTAACGCATTTAATCATCGACTTTGGCAAGAAAATGTATATTACATTAAAACAAAGGAAAACTTATCATCATTCTGATAAAGAAAGGGTATAGATCATTTATATGTAACCAAGAAAAATGATTATTCCCTTTGTCAACGAAGTTCAAATGAGATTATGTTTTACCCCTGGTTGTTTGTGTGCGTGTTTGTTTGTGAACAGCTTCCTAGCCACAATTTTAACCGTAGAGTATTGAAACTTGCAGGGATTTTCTTTTATATAAAAAAATGGAAATTATTAAATTTTGGAATCAAGGTCAAAAGTCGAGGTCACGGTCTGGCAAAAGGTTGACAAATAAGCTGCAGGGGCGGAGGTCTGCGCTCTACTGAGCGCCTCTCTAGTTTTTATGCAAAATATGAGGAAGAATGAAATATTGTATTAATAACACAAATAGAAAATATTATTTTTACCAAAATTATTATGCAAGCCAAAAAAATCATAAGTTTTTATACAAAATATTTGGAAGAATAGCATGTATTGGAAAGGAAAATAAAGAAAAAACTTTTTCTCAGCCAAATACCCAGAGAACAAGCATAATAATTTTCTCAAGGTTTATTTATCTCTTTTTATTCTATTTCTTGCCTTTACTCTGAGAACTTCCAGCCTTCTCAAAACTCTGAATAGCTCTGCAAAAGTAAACTATTCTTGTTTTAACTTGTATGGATTTATTTTGAAGGCCCTTGTTGTATAAGGTCAAATGTGTTTGAATGCAATTATTTTCAATTTAAAATTCTTTGTTTTTTGAATCAGTAAATAAATAACTCATCAATTATTATTATTATTATTATTATTATTATTATTATTATTATTATTATTATTATTATTATTATTATTATTATTATTATTATTATTATTATCATGGAACGATCTTCATAATTAGGTAGTTTAATCATTGGAACTGCAGAAACTCAAACATTTTCATTTTTCTATTGATCATGTTGACATAAGTGCCCTTTTATAGTTCATATATGACTGACTTATTTCTTATTCAAGAGTTTTATATAGTTTATTTGCTATTACCTTATTTCCTTTCTGCACTTGACTACTTTCCCCGTTGGATCCCTTGGGCTTATAGCTTGGCTTATAATAATAATAATGATAATAATAATATGATGATGGTGATAATAATAATAATAATAATAATAATAATAATAATAATAATAATAATAATAATGATAGTAATGATAATAATAATCATTATTATTATTATTATTATTATTATTATTATTATTTATTATTATTATTATTATTATTATTATTATTATTATTATTATTATTATTATTATCATTTAACTATCATTATTTTTATTATCAATACATTTTAGAAATGACACCTGTCACTTATAATTGATACAAAAACAATACCTCAAGAAACCGTTCTCAGATTTTCTAGGAATGACATTACCACACTCATATATGTAAGGTTAAAGGAAGGTTAAAGAGGAGTTATTTAAATGACCTTTAGACTGGTCCATAGTTTAAAAGGTATCTAAAACGTACAGGATATGAATCTTAAACTAGAAAAACTCACTTGTTTCGTGTCAAGATGAAAAGTGAGAGTGTTATACATCCCAGGGAGGTTATTTTTATGTTCCCAGCAAAATTGTGACTTCATTTTCAACATAGATCATTGAGTGGAATAAACAAAATTTACATAGCAGTTGACACTCTTTCTTTTGATTTTCCAGTATAACTGTGTGTGTTTGTATGTGTACAAAATTATATATATATATATATATATATATATATATATATATATATATATATATATATATATATATATATATATATATATATATATATATATATAGTATATATATATATATATATATATATATATATATATATATATATATATATATATATATATATATATATATATATATATATATATATATATATATATATATATATATATATATATATATATACATGTATATATATATATATATATATATATATATATATATATATATATATATATATATATATACATACACAAATATATATATATATATATATATATATATATATATATATATATATATATATATATATATATATATATATATATATATATATATATATATATACATACACAAATATATATATATATATATATATATATATATATATATATATATATATATATATATATATAAACCCAATTGATTGTATTCAAAATAAATCGTTTTCATTCACGATTCAAGAATTAATCATTTTTTCCTTCGTTTTCCATTCTCTTGTCTTCTACCTCAAAAACTTTCCTGTTATTGGTTTCTTGTGTGTGTCCCCTCCCCTGTCTCTCTCCCTCTCTTTATTTCCTTACCTCCCCACTCATTCCATTCTTGCCCTCTATCTCCATTTTCATTGTATTTCTCCCGTCTATCCCTTTCCCTTTTCTTCCCATTACATCGTTCCCTTCCTCTTCCAATAAAGACGAGCTTCATACTCAGAGGTCTCCGATTATCCCTTCGCAGTTTCAAGCAAAAATTCTGTTTGTGTTTGTCCAGGTAAGCGGCCACTTGCCTGCAGAGAGAGTGCTCTCTCCATGTATGTATGTATGCATGTATGTATATATATATATATATATATATATATATATATATATATATATATATATATATATATATATATATATATATATATATATATATATATATATATCAGATATATAAACGTAAAGGAGTGATATCGTGCTCACCAACCCGTAAAAAAATAACAAAAAAGGAGGGTAAATATGAAGGTCTCCAGTATTTTACTGAATTACGGATGAGAGCAGTATATTTTTACGGGGAATTTAGAATTGAAATTATGTTTTTTAATAGCGTATATAACTTTTCAGGGATCGACCTTCATTTTTAGTTTCCCTTGTGATAATTTTCCTCGAATGTGCCGTCTATACTTCTAATATTTGTTGTTCTAGATGATGCCCCATTAATTTCTTTTAATGACTATAAAATCATTATGCCTTGCTAATTAATTGATTTTTTTTTGTTTAATTTATAAAAAAAAATATGATAAACGTTTGTTTTTTACACTAATTTTTCTTATCACGGGATTTCTGAAGTACAGAATAATACAAGTGACAGTAGCATTCATCCATTGAATCCTGAATCGAGGATGAAAACGTGAGAAATAAAGCTTCCATAACTTTAGTTTCTTCAGAAGGCTCATCAACATCAGATCGAACACCCATATATACAGTGCACCCATGACTTTCGTGGACAGTAAGGCAACTTTCGCACTATGAGTTTTTTTTTTTTTTTTCCGTGCTCGAGGCAGTCTCCATTATTACGGACGACACTACTTATTCCCCCGGTCTCCACCTATAGAGATCAATTATTTTTTTAAATATTGAAAAATATATGTAGTGAGCCACAAGATGGATAAGATGAGTGACCTGTTGTACCTTTATCTATTATGAAAGAGACGACCAAGAATCCAATGCCCAAAGAGACAGACTCTTTCTTGCCAATACGTACTTCATTCAATCTATCCAAAAGTTTTAAGTCTTTTTTTTCTCATACATTTGACATTTCATTATTTTTTTTCCATAAGGCTGAACCACCTCTATATACTGTGATCAATCTTTTCACCTATGTTAACCTTTTTACTACTTCCTCATATATCCCAATTTATCCCTTTATCAAGTCTAATCACTCCACATTAACTATCCATCCACACTTCACTCCCATAAAGGAGCGTTGACTCAATAATCGCAACATATATTTGCTATATATATATATATATATATATATATATATATATATATATATATATATATATATATATATATATATATATACATGTATATAAATATATATATATATATATATATATATATATATATATATATATATATATATATATATATATATATATATATATATATATATATATATATATATATATATATATTTATTTACATATATATATAATTATGGCAGATAATCAACAAAATAAGCAAAATTATATTGGTGATATCATCTTAAATTGTTAATGGAAAACAAATAATTGAACACAAGTAATGACGTCACAGGTGAAGACCAGATAATAAAATATTAATAAGTTCATGTAAAAATAAACAGGCATTGATTTATAGACGTCAGAAGCTGTCTTGTTTATCCTGAGATCTTGGGTCAAGGATTGAATATCATAAGGTGCCTGAGAATGAAATATATGGACAAAATAAACAATGCAGATTTATACTCGTATATTATATTTATGTACACTGTGTTGAAATATACATTATAGATTCATGTACTTCCATAAAGAAATACTAACAATACATACACTCATATTATATATATATATATATATATATATATATATATATATATATATATATATATATATATATATATATATATATATATATATATATATATATATATATATATAAAATAGATTTTGAGCGAAGTGAAAAATCTATTTTTGGGTGCGGTAGCCATGTCGTTCTGATGGAAGTTCCTATTAGGTAGCTTTCTAGGGTATATTTGACTACAGTGATATTCCCAGAGAATTTTACCTTAAGGTACCCAGAATTCTAACTCTTGGAGCAAATACCCCTAAACGATCTCACAGGGCTATCGCATAATATCAGAGGACGTATTCTTGACACGCCACATAGCTATCTTTACCCGAACAGTATTAACGCTTCGAGGGGTATAGTGACAAGAATCTGAAACGAGAAAGAAAAAAGAGCCGCTCATAAGACATATCTCCTATTCCGTTTCCAGTTTGTATCTGATGAAGGCGGTAGCACCCTCTTTACTCCTTGTAGCAATATACGAGGTGTTACAGATACTGTACTATAGGGAGGGGTCAACAGGCACTTTTACAATTAAAGGAAGGGTGGGTCCATCAGGAAGACATGGCTACCTCACCCCAAAATAGATTTTTCGCTTCACTCAAAACCCGTGTTATATATATATATATATATATATATATATATATATATATATATATATATATATATATATATATATATATATATATAGAAAGAGGCCATGTCGTCCTGATGGAAGTTTACCAGAGCATTACTGTATCTGTGGATTCTCAATCAGTGCCGTACTCTCAAGAAAGGATTTTCCTGGTCCGTCTAGACCTAGAGACCTAAGATGTTACCGTCATACATCAATTCACATAAGCATGAACTATGTTAGTGCTTCCTGCCTCCTACAGGAAAGAGTCATACTAGACTCTGGAAAAAGTCTCGTGGAGTACATAAAAATTTATGGATGACAAAATGACAAGGTTGTATAGTGGTCTCGCCCTATACAATATAAAGCAAAGTTTGTATAAGAGTCACCAATGTCAGTATGAATTTGTGTCACCTTCCCCAATGTGACTACTCTTATAAACTATTGGATAATGGTGGTATCCACATAAGAACAAATTTTGCCTCTTTGCCACCAACCCGTTAGGGTACCACGTCAATCCTTTCAAGGAAGGGTTAGAGTGAGTGTACTTTTGCTTGACTCAGGGAACAGTCTCTAAAGACATACCATGATAAAATTATCCATACTCTAATCTTATTACTCAGTACATTTCTAATAAAAGGAGTGTGGGCGAATAAGACTATGAACTAGTTTATTAAAATTTGATAAAGTACATATCAGATCAACATTTATAAAATTTATAAAATATGGATGATATGCGTTAAAGCATAAAGAAAAGTCAACAGAAAATATCGTTTCATCTACTAGGAAACAGATTTGCCACTTCAATAGAATTATCAATAATAATGATGTAGTCTGTATACTGTTTATATACTCTAGCGTAAAAACGCTAGGCACAAGTGTCCATATTATGCTATAGATTACCGACGTCATTGGAACAGTTCGTAAGGACACTTTCGTGGCCTATCGCTTAGCGTGTAGTAACAAACAGTGACTACACGCGCACCTTCTTAATCAATTGTCCCAAATTAATTACACTGTTCCTCGCAGACTTAAAACCTGCTGCTACCAAATATCTCATAAGTTGCTCCACTTGCTTCGCATAGTGCATAAAGAAAGCCTTGGATAACTACCAACCAGTGTGCAAACAAGGGTGTTCAAAGTCCATATAATTAAAGAAATTCTATGGAAAAGGCAACTTTACTCGGATCATGACTAACGGGTGTACTGTCTGGATCCGTTCTGCGAATAACACGTGTGAATTTCGCCCTTAGTTATAGATAACTTTGAACCCAGGGTTTCTCTTCTGAACAGCTTTCCTCCCATAAAATGTGAAGTTCTATGAAGATAGACCTTTAGGCACTCCACTGGACATAGAGATGCATCTTCCTTCAGAGGGCAGATTCTCTAGGGTCCTCACCTGTTGGTGGGTAGCTTGTTCCTGGTCAGAAACGTTGGGTCTGGAAATAAATTCAGTTCTCACACCAAGAACTGGACGTGGCCTTCCTCTCTAGAGAGAGCCACTATTTCACTAACTCTGGCCCCCAAAGCGAGTACAAACAGAAATATGACTTAAATCCAAAACCTTCTAAGCACATTCCTCATTGTTCATTATTTATACACATTGAGGAATCATAGCTATTTCTTCCCTGAAGCCTCATAATGTGTTCTGATTTCCTTCAAAAGTCTAAACTGACTTTTAGACATCAAATCTTTTCCTCATCGTTAAGGAGAGAAAATCATGAGATGTAGGTTCCGTGTTTTCTGTAATGGAGCGAAGACAGTTGACTTCTGTACTTTTTGAGACAGGGATGGATCCGGTAGCGGTACGAATTTTAGTCGTAGTTCCAATGCCAGAGGGAACCACACGCTATTTGGCCACATGTGGGCCATTATTGCTGCTTTCCCTTTGAATGATCTCAGCTTATCGAGGACCTTCAAAAGGAGGTTGGGCGGAGGGAACAGATAGATACTGGACCATCTGTTCCAGTCCAGGGACATAACGTCCACTGCCTCCGCTAACGTAACAATCTATTTTCTTGTTGTCTTTCGTCGCAGAGGTCTATCTGCAGCTCTGGGACTTGACTCAAGATGAAGGAGAACGATCCTACGTCAAGGGACCATTCTGACTCTATAGGTGTAAACCTAGATTGAGCGTCCACTGTCACATTGCGGAACCCTTGAATGTGAACTGCTGACAGGTGCCATTTTTTCCTTTTCGCCAAACGGAATATGGCCAACATCACTTGGTTGATTTGAGGTGACCTCGACCCTTGTCCATTCAGGCATCTCACTACCACCTCGCTATGTAGAACCAGTCTTATGTGGGTCGAGTGGCGAGGAGAAACTTTCTTTAGAGTCAGAAGTACTGCCATGGTTTCTAGAAAGTTGATGGGAAATGACTTGAAAAGATTGAACCAAGCTCCTTGGACTCTCACCTGATGAGAGTGGCCTCCCCAGCCTTCCTTTGAAGGATAGTTACTGACGGGGGAGGAGGTTGAAGAAGTATTGATTTCTTCAATTACTTGGCACTGGACCATGGCTTGAGAAGCGTTTGCATTCGAGTCGGTAGTGGTATTATTAGATCTCTTCGCGGGTTTGATGCGTATTTTCTCCAGACTCCTGCTGCATCCTTAAGCTGTGCTCTTAGCACTGGATCTGTTATCGAAGCAAACTGTAGACAGCCCAGCACTCTCTCCTGTTTGCGTCTTGATATCCGTTTGGATTTCAATAGTCTCTTGACAGATCCTGCTATTTCTTTCCTCTTCTTACTAGGAATGGAAAGCCAATGTGACTCCAAATTCCAGTGGATATCCAACCACTGAAATTTTTGAGCTGGAGAAAGTCGAGACATTTTGATGTTGATCTTGAATCCCAGAAGTTCCAGGAACTGGATCACTATCATAGAAGCTTACATGCATTCTGTCCAGGATGCTGCCAACACCAGCCAGTCGTCCAAGTAGGCTACTACTTGGAATCCCTTTGGGCGTAATTGATGGACGGCTGCTTTCGCGAGCTTCGTGAAAATCCTTGCGGCTATGTTTAGCCCGAAAGGCATGGCTCTGAAGGCGTAAAGTTTTCTATGTAACTAGAAGCCTAGGTAGGAGGAGAGATGACGATTAGTTGGAACGTGCCAATGAGCGTCAGACAAGTCTCTAGAGACAGTATATGCCCTTCTGGGCAGTAGAGTCCTTATGTGCTGAAGCGTGAGCATTCTGAACTTGTAGTTCACCATGAACTTGTTGAGTGGTGACAAGTATAGAATAACTCTGAGTTTTTCTCTGAGTCCTTCTTTGAAACACAAAACAGCCTTCCTTGGAATTTCATGGACTTAACTTTCCGAATCACTCTTTTGTCTAAGAGTTCTCGGACATATTCTTTCAGAACGGGGGATGAGTGTTGAAAGAATTGAGGAAATTGAGGTGGAGGACTGCTCCAGCTCCAACCTAGTCCCTTTTTAATTAGGCTGTGGGCCCAGGGATCGAAAGTCCAGCGATCCCTAAATAGCTGTAGTCTCCCTCCAACTGGAAGTATTTTACTTCTGCTGTTGTGGACCTGAGGCCTTGCCTCCTTGACTGCGTCCTCCCCTTTATCCCCTTCCTCTTGAAGGGCGTCTAGAAGAACCTCTGGCTGTTCCTCTAGCTCTCGAACGAAAGGAAGAAGTCTACCTTTCGAAGGCTGGGTTAAAAACTGGCGACTGTGTCGCCACTTGTTGAGATACCAGCTGGTACGTGGTTGGAGGTTGTGCCCCTATCTGAGGCACCGCGGTCACAGGAAGTTGTTGTTGTTGTTATCGGTAGGGTTTAGCCAGCCGAGAGGATGGCCTAGGCTTCTTTGTCTTCCTCTTGGATTTGGACCCTCATCCAGAGAAGACTTTCTCTTGAGATCTAAGCCCCACGTTTTGAGAAGGTTCCTATTCTCT
>NC_090736.1:21529145-21539145 GCF_036898095.1 Palaemon carinicauda | reverse complement strand
TCATATAATTTACTGGACAATTGTATGAGGTAAATTGTTTATAATTTTCTTCAGTAAAATAATATATTACGAAAGCCTTCGCACTTAAAACCTCTAAATATAATTTACTCTAATAATGGAAAGAGATTAGTTCACCAAACCTTCAACTGGGGTGATGAATCGGAGGATAGGGAAGCCTTTGGAGCGGCTCCCCTTTTTCTTTCCCGAATTCGTATCTCGCCAATCACCTCCTACGAGACGAAATCTCTGTCCAGGATGTAGATTGCCATGTGGCGTGTCTAGAATACGTCCTCTGATATGTCGCGATATCCCTTTCACGAGGGATACTCGCTCCAGGAGTTAGAATTCTGGTACCTTAAGGTAAATTCTCTGGGAATATCGCCGTAGTTGTAATATACCCTAGGAAGCTACCCTATAGGAACTTCCATCAGGACGACATGGCTTGAGCCCAAATATATATATATATATATATATATATATAGAGAGAGAGAGAGAGAGAGAGAGAGAGAGAGAGAGAGAAATCTAGCCATATATATGATCGTGCACTAAAAGAGTGACAAAAGAAAAGTCACATAGCTTGACATGTGATAGTTTTAGTGGTAACTAAGTTAATGATACTCATAAAGATTTGATCCAAGTGTGTGGGGCATTTATCACATGCTAGAATGCAATCTCCCAAGACCAAAAAATAATGTAGAGACTTGCCACAGGAGATTCGAGACAGTCGTTGAAGGATCATACCATATGGGAATTTACAAGATGATTCGAGACTTTATTAAAGAAACGCCATCAAACAGTCCAAGAGGTACTCTTTTTCAATTCACTGTCGCAAGTATCTTTGACCTCACGACCTGTATGAATGCATCTCCTGACCCCAAGTATATATGAGCGATGACTAACTGCAGCAGCAGGCTAGACCTTGCTTGATGTTCACTTTTTCCAACACAGTTTTCTTTTCTTTGCATTAGGCAAAGCCAAAGATGCACCTGTGTACCTCTCAAAGGTTTTCATTTCCCTTGATCAGTTAAAATTACATTGTTTTATAGACCCACCCATAGCTGATGATATCATTGAATATTCATTATGAATATTAATATTAACATTAACATTAACATTAATATTAATATTATTTTTAATATTAATATTATTACTATTATTATTATTATTATTATTATTATTATTATTATTATTATTATTATTATTATTATTATTATCGTTATTCATATAATTCATATTATTATTATTATTATTATTATTATTATTATTATTATTATTATTATTATTATTATTATTATTATTATTATTATTATTACCTAAGCTAAAACCCTAGCTGGAAAAGCACGATGCTAAAAACCAATTGTTCCAACAAAGAAAAATAGTGAAGTGAAGAAATTAAATAGATAAACCACAAGAGAAGTAATGAATAATTAAGAATAAAATATTTACAAATCAGTATCAAATTTGAAATAAATCTTCCATATATAAACTATAGAATAGTGTGCACGAATGTAGCCTTAAGCAAGAGAAATCTACCCCAAGACTGTCGAAGACAATGTTACAGAGGTTATGGCACTATCCCAAGACTAGAAAACAATGGTTTCATTTCGGAGTGTCCTTCTCCTAGAAGAGCTGCTTACCATAGCTAGAGTGTCTCAATCCTTATGAAGAGGAAAGTAGCCACTGAACAGTAGTTAAACCCTTGAACGAAGAAGAATTGTTTGGTAATCTCAGTGTTGAAAGGTGTATAGGAACAGATGAGAATGTGGAAAGATTAGACCCGACTTTTCGTTGAATTTGTAGGCAAAGGAAAAATTAGCCGTAACTAGATATAGAGATCCATTGTATTACTGTCTAGCCAGTCAAAGAACCCAATAACTCTAGCGGTAGAGTAAGAAATCAACACGTAAAATTGACAGACTTTTAAAACCCTTATTCCTCAACATGCTTAAACAAGTGCAACAATAAAGTATAGATATAAAAGTAATGATGATAATTTGTTGTGGAAAGGTTGTAGGCTACATGCACGAATCGAACTATGAAACTGGTAAGAACTGGTAAGAAAGTTTTGAAAATTAAGTTATTTCAGTAACATTTAGTTTTCATAAGCAAATAATGATATAATATATATACATATATATATATATATATATATATATATACACTGTATATATATATATATATATATGTGTGTGTGTGTGTGTGTGTGTGTAATAGTCACCATCATTATTATTATTATTATTATTATTGTTATTACTATTATTATTTTCATTATTGTTATTAAGCGATCTATAAACATTTCAGCTCTTTATGAACGCAGTTACTGATCATAACTTTAATGAGCTAGATACCCATCAAATCTTAACGCAGCCGTAATAAAGAAGTTACCCTTATAATCTGTTTTCTGCGCACGAAGCCCCGCCCTAATCTGCAGAACTGTTTGGGAAAAAAAAATTTGCCACCCGGCCTCTGTTTGACAGAGTGCTAAATAACCTTTGCGCAATATTCATTTCCTCTTCACCAGAAGTTATCTCCGCCAATTTCCGGCATTTCAAAGAAAAGTTCTGTATAGCGCTTTCTCTTTTAATTCTTGTTACAACTGAATTCTAATTGTGTCGTTGCTGGTTGTTCTTTTATACGTGACTGGTACTCGTTTCTGTATATCAAACTTAGGAGTGTGGTTTTTCTTACTTTGTCTCTTCGAAAAGATTTTTGTTTGTTGTCTCCACCTTTGTCACGACTTCGTTATGCTACAATTATTATTATTATTATTATTATTATTATTATTATTATTATTATTATTATTATTATTATTATTATTATTATTATTATTATTCATAGAATACTAAAAAAGTTAAAATTGGCTCAAACAAGGGACTAGCCATGAAATAATTATTGCTGTCTATGGTGTACAATGCAAGATGCACTGTAAATGGTAAGGGATTTTACAATGCCAAAAATATATTTACAGGAAATATAACGGTGAGCTTTTATATATACAGTTGTTATAATGGCAAACATTATACGTACGGTTGTTACGATATCAAAAAAAAAAAAATAACCCTTTTTATATAGCAGGCAAGCTTATTTGGACAGATTGCATATCAAATATAGTAGATAACTTGCCTTTGTTTGATCTATACAGATATCTTCACTAAGTCCGGTACACTTCACGGGAAGTTAAGAAGACGTTTAGGAGCTCCATATTGTAGGCGATAAAGCTGTGTTTAGCAGAGGAGAAATTGGAAACTGTTAGTGATGCTGCCTGTTAAACAAAGTCAGTGAGCTTGTAAACACGAAATCAAAAGAATTTTTTTTCAATTTTACGAATGCTGTGTAGTAAAATATAGTAATTTTCTTATTAATAAAAGGGGTTTTGATCACTAGTTTAAAAGCTAAGCGACTTTGTTTCATAGGCAGTGTTGCCAACAGTTTATTTGCTAAACACGGCGTTACCTGCTACAATCTACAACCTCCAGACGTCGCTCAAGCTTCCGGCAAAGTGTACAGTTGGCTTCTTTAATTCCGGTACACATCATGAGAAGTTAAGGAGACGTTAGTGTACTGGAATTAATGAAGGCAAATGCCCAAGAATTAAGGAAGCAAAATGTTGCAAAGCTTGAGAGAACAGAGATGAGAATGCTAAAGTGGATTATGGGAATATCACTGTTTGAAAGGTTGGAAAATGAGAAATAAGAGGAATGGCAGGTGTGGTGAAGATTACTGAGATGATAAGAGTGTCAGGACTGAGATGGTGTGGGCTTGTGTTAAGGAGGGGTGGTGGGGAGGGAGAGTGGAGGGCTTGAGAGAAACCTGTTAGAGGGAGAAGATCAAAAGGAAGGTGGAGAATTAGATGACGAGATAAGGGGAAGGATGGTAATGGAGAGAAGAGGTTTTGTGGAAGAGGATGCCTTTGAGGGGGTGCATCAGGCAACTAACCCCTTAATGTAAGTATAACGATGGGGAAGAACAACTGTACATTCTGTATACACTGGTAAACATATTATGTACTCTAAGCCTTGGTATTATTATTATTATTATTAGCCAAGCTACAACCTTCGTTGGAAAAGCAAGATGCTATAAACCCAAGGACTCCAATAGGGAAAAATAGGCCAGTGAGGAAAGGAAATAAGAAAATAAGTAAATGATGAGAACAAATTAACAATAAATCATTCTAAAAAAAAGTAACATCAAAACCAATATGTCATATATAAAACATAAAAATGTTTGCTGCAACCTTGAGCTCTACTCTTGACATCTAGATTATTCACATTTAAACCTCTAGTAGATTCTGTTTGAATTTCTGACTCGAAAGATCATATATGACTTTACCTGCAGATCCTTCAGATATTCCATTCCCGTTTTTTTTCTAATTCTATGACCATTACTCTTCCCATCTATCTCTTGTCAGTTATCATTCCCCAATTCCTTCCTCTACCCACCTTCAAGCGCAGTCTTTCATTCCAGAACAAGAATGCTTGAATAATTTTCCCTTTTATTGAAGTCTGATCAAATTTTGACCTCGCTTTCCAATTCAAAATTTACTGATCCATATATTGCATCTCCAGGAGTCAATATTTTTTTGCGTTCCCCTCTTCCTTATTTTTTCAAATATTTCAGCACTTAAGCAATGGTAATGTAGCTTTTCATTAGAGTTCTTGGCTTAATTCTAACTTCATTACAATAAAAGAATAACATTTCTCAGAAGCTCCGTTTATTCTTATACCTTTCTTTTTGTCACTCATACGGGATGTTCAATTTTATAAGCTATTCATAAATATCTACATACTCATTCTTTAACTTATGTTCTTTGAAAAATATTACATATATATATATATATATATATATGTATGTATGTATATATATGTATATAAATACATATACATGTATATATTATATATATATATATATATATATTGTATATATACTATACTGTATATATATATATATATATATATGTATACACACACACACCCCCACACACACATATATATATATATATATATATGTGTGTGTGTGTGTGTGTATGTGTGTGTGTGTGTACATATATATATATTATCTCAACCATCTGATCAAGATAAGTATTGTAAGAATTGGCATTTATATTATTTTTAATCTTCATTATTCTGCCCTTGCTTCTGGTCATGAATTATTCAACATAATTATTGTACATATTCTGCTGCTTTCAAAACTGCAGTTCATTGCGTTATTCTATTTAAATGACGTCCTATTTTCCTGCAGTTACCTTGAACTCTCTCTCTCTCTCTCTCTCTCTCTCTCTCTCTCTCTCTCTGTGCCCTTTTGGTGTCTCTCTGAACACAGTTCGTTTAGATAAGAGTAATATTATATTTGCTGCAAAATTTATTTTACAAGAATTTATGTTACAATGTTTATCATGAAAATAATTCTAAATTCTCTTGCTAAACATTAGCATTCAGGCTTCCGTTAAAGAGGTGATATTGATCTATCTTATGTCTAGTCTAGTTTGCTATGTGCTCATCTATTCAGGAAACGAGAGAGGGTTTTTATTTATTCATTCTGATAATTCATATATTCTCTAATCATTTTAGGCGATTTTGAACTGTAGTCCCTCTTTTTAGTTTACAAAGCCTATTTGCATCATAAATTCATTCTAAACAAGTTATGTCTAATTTTTCCGTGCTTTAATTTATTTTCAGTTTTTATGTGTGTAAACGTATTAATTTTTACCCAAAACCTTTACAAATTAAATTTCGTACCTACTGTTATTCGTAGTATGTGTCATCCTGATTGCAATTTAGAAAATTGGTATGTTTTTTTTTTTATTATTTTGGGGGCAAAAAGTGGCATTTCTATGATAATTTCTAAAATTGGTTTGGTTTTGTTATTTTGGGGAAAAAAATTTTTCTATTTTATCCTATCTTTCATGCAAATATATAACCACTTATTTTGGCCAGCATGAAGATAAATTGTAGTTCAGAGCGATTCAGAAACTATAAAGATTACTTTAAATATGAAAATCCCTTCAAGAATGTCGTTCAACCCATTTACTTAAAGACCTCTGTCACACGTGCATACTTCAATTTGTCTTCTCCTTATATGATCTTTTCTTCATAGCGAAAGTTATTACCCTAATATAATTCCAGTTATGAATTTTGATAATTGTTGAAGATTTTCTTTTTAGAATTAAAACTTTCCCTTTTCCAGATTCAGAGCGATCATGAAGATCTCATCCTCATGAAATCGATTTTGTTCGAGCTGGTTTTCTTTACCTCAGAGTATATCAGATGGAACACGCATTTGTGTGGTACACTGAATCCATAAATCAGTTTTATATATAAAAATAGTTTATTAATATTGCTTTAGATACTATAGGTAATTTCTACGAGCATCATTACTTCAGTAATTTCGATGGAGCTTCACATATCTTAGAAATACTTATGATGAAAAAAGAAATTACTTACCACCCTATAAAAAATACTATCTCATGCAATTTTCATGAAACCAGATATATCTGATATTTCGGTGGCATCAGAAATTGTTACCAGCATTTCATATGAAAAAATAAACTGATTTGAAAAGGTCCTGTCAGTCATCCATTCTTACTATATAGAATACATGATATTTTTCTTTGTGGGTGTAAAATACAGGAAATTAAATGTGTTACAGGTACAATTAAACGTGTCAGCTGTGGGGAAGCTAAAAATTTACATTACCGTAGATTCAACGTAAAGTTCGTGATTTCTCGCTGACGGAAAAATGCTTCTAAATACACACGCAAACACACATGCTTTTATAATGCTTATCAATCTATTTATCTATCTATTTTTCAATTGAAACATTTATATTTTGAATACATATCTCCATAATTCATAATAGTGAATATCGAGAAAGTAAGTACAAGAAGAGGTAATTAATGTATAAATCTATTTCTCTATTGAAACATTTATACTTTAAAAAACATTTATACTTATGCTCATAAAAGTGAATATGTGAAAAAATTAAGCCCAGGAGATGTAAAGACACACAATTGCAAAACACACGCATACATACACGCAAAACATAGCATTGAATAGGCGAGATGTACAGTATATGACTTTAGAATGTCAAAGAAACTGCCTTATCATTAAGCGTTTAGAATTCTTGTTATCGTCTACTCATGGTCGATGGTAGATTGACAAAGATTCTGAGATTCGTGAAACAGGCATTGCAGTCAAAGGACGTGAAGGAAGTAGACGTTATTCTTCCTTACTCTATTTGGGAAGAAACGTTATTTTTTCTTACTCAAATAAGTAAGAGACGTTATTCTTCCTTATACAATTAAATAAGAGACGTCATTCTTCCTTACACAATTAAGAAGGAGACGTTATTCTTCCTTACTCTACTAAGAAAGAGTAAGCTTAACAACTGAACGTTATTGTTCTCAAGGATCAGGAACTTCTACTTTAGCTGTTCCTGATTTCCCTATATAATTTTCCTTAGAACTAAATGCTTGTTGTGTGTCCTGTCGATCATACGAGCGGCCATTTATAATGGCACTAATAATTACGCACACACACATATATACAGTATGTCTATATATATATATATATATATGCGTGTGTGCGCATTATATATATATATATATATATCACAAGCACACGTGATTTTAATTAATGTAAATATCACCCACGAAATGCATTTAATACCGAATTCTATCTTGGGAATACATATCCACTTGGAATTCATTTTATGGTAACAGCTTCTGGCCGGGTGGTGATTCGAACCACCACCTGTACGGCTAGAAACCATGCTGGCAGGGACCCTACCGACTCAGCTATCAAGAGAGACTAAAAGTTTATGACAAGTTCCCCTACATATTCCTGTCGAATTCAGGATTCTGTTCATAGACTTGAAATAGACCCATCTCCACCATGATAGCTGAATCGTGAGTTTGCAACACGTGGTTATTTTAATGAACATATATCACAAGCACACGTGATTTTAATTAATGTAAATATATATATATATATATATATATATAAGAATATATATATATATATATATATATACATATATATATATATATATATAAATATGTATATATATATATATATATATATTCATAAATATATATATATACTGTATACATATACTTAATATTTATATTCATATATGTGTTTCTCAATGTATGTAGCCCAAATATATATACATACATATATATATATATATATATATGTATATATATATATATATATATGTGTGTGTGTGTGTGTGTGTGTGTGACCGTGTGCTTGTGCGTATACGTGTACGCGTTCAAGTTCGTATGTGTTTATTCACACAATAATGTTGAACCCCACTCGGTGATTAACAACTTACAGATCACCAGGTTTCTCAGTATTTCATGGATATCCAACCCAAGGTTTCACATTTGATATTACATCTGCCATCGGCTTATATATAGCACACGTGGAACTCATTTTATGCCTTAATACGCTTCGAGATTTTATAGTTAATTTGTACGTTATTGCTCTCTGGGGAGAGATGCTTTCCAGGAATTATGTGAAAGAGAGGTATCCTCCGAATGGGGTCAGCCCTGAAATAGTAGATTATATGAAATGATTGGGGTTAGTGGCCTTCATGAATATGGTAATCAAAACCAGCTTATTTACACTAATTTGATAAAACGAAGAGTCAATTTAAAAGCTCGTCACTAGAGAAATCATGTGGAATTTGTTTTGAATTTAATCTTAAAAAAGAAGCTAACTCTGTCAACGGCTATTTTTGAGATAACTGAACCAAGGTAAAAATATTTTACAGAGGGACAAGTAGATATTATTGTTATTATTATTACTATTATTATTATTGCTGTTGTTATTGTTGTTGTTGTTACCCAGGCTACAACTTCGAGTTGGAAAAAGCAAGATGTTACAAGCATAAGGCCTTCACCTACCGCGCAGAAGAGTACGGAAAGAAAATGGAGAAGTAACAAATGAACCATAGATCAAAAATTTATAAACTCTTATATAGTATATATCAAAATCACTAACAACTTTAAAAAGACCTTCTACAACAATCCAGACAAAAGAAATATCGAGTTCATTACAAACCCGGAACAGGAAAAGAGACCTTCGACCTTCATTAGCTAAGCATGTTTTAATTTCCCTTTTCCAGTGATAAGGAAGACCCGAAATGTACGTAACTATATAATTACTAGTAAACACAAATAAAAAATGACGTATAAACCTTTAGATAGATACACATATACAAGCACAGATTTAACTATTCCTACATCCTCCCCCTAATCCCACAACACGGCAGCTGTAGTTTCCGAGTGTGCGTCTCGAGGTAACCCTTCTTACCAGGGTATGATTACTCCTTCCCCCTCTACACCAGGGATGGGGAGAGACCAAATAGTTATGCGTCTGATAATGCCGCTCAGTATGAATGGATATATATATATATATATATATGAATGTATATATATACACACACGCATATATATATATATATATACACACGCATATATATATATATATATGTGTGTGTGTGTGTGTGTGTATATATATACATATATATATATATATATATATTATATATATATAAATATATATATATATATATATATACATATATATATATATATATATATTTAAATATATATATATATATATATATATTTAAATATATATATATATATATATATACATATATACATATATATATATATATATATATAGATATATATATATATATATAAATATATATATATATATATATATGTATATATATATATATATGTGTATATATTTACATATACTGTATATATATATATATGTATATATATATATATATATATAAATATATATATATATATATATATATGTATATATTTACACAAACATATATATATATATATATATGCATATATATGTACATACATAAATATATGTATTTATACCTATATATATATATATATATATGTGTGTGTGTGTATATATATGTATATATACTATATATATACAGTATATATACTTATATACTA
>NC_090736.1:21520738-21528645 GCF_036898095.1 Palaemon carinicauda | reverse complement strand
TAGTGAAGATTTATAAGATTTTATTGTGGTTTAAAATATAGGTAAGTGTTTTTTTTTATCATTATTGTCAGTGTGAATAGATAAGTTACAGAAATATCTTTTTTATTATAAGAATAATACAAAATGCTAAATGTATCTGTTATTCCTTATCTGAATTACCATAACTGGAGAAGAGCAGAGGAATGTCAAGATATCATTTTAGTTTCCTGATTTCATGTGAAATAGAATGGGTTTGCTTCTCCTTGTGTCTACTAGATAAAGATCTAGTAAAAGTTATCTCTTGGTTACATTCCATGTGAAATCTTAATTACATTTCATTTGTCTAACATAATATCGGACTCTATTCGAAAAACCTTATGGCGAGTCTCCATCTAACAGAAATTAATACAGGCTCCGTTTCCCGAGAATAGTAGCAGCTCTGTTAAGCGACAATTAGCACTTGGCACAACCCTTCGAAAGTTAGTGTAGGACACCCTCCGTCCATCGAATTAGGAACCAGTCTCTTCCTCGAAAGTTGGCACTGGAATCCTTTCATCAAAAGCTCATCGGATATCGGCGACTTCTATTGAAACAGACTATCATTTGATTTACTTTTGAATTGACTCTTCAATCAAATTCACCTTCAGCTTCATGGCGTCGATTTCAGCAACTTTCTTAGTAAATGACTCTTCGATCAAACTCAGTTTGTTCTCCTCTACATCTATTTCAACAACTTCCTTTGTAACTGACTTATCAACTATACTTATTCAGCTTCAACGCATCAACTTTAACCTATTATAATGTAGTTGTCTCTTCAACCAACTCTCCTAGAGCTTTACGGCACCTTTTTCGAAAAGTTCCTTGTAACTAACACTTCAGTCAAATTTATCTTCTGCTAGCTTCCCTGTGTTGTCTTGGACAGTTTCTTAAGGAGTTGAATTTTCAAGTAAATACAACTTAAATTTTATGATGTTTATTTAGATAACTTACTTTGCTATTAACCTTGCAACCTACTTCACCTTAAGCGTCGTAGTATTGATTTAAATTTCATTATATTTTGTTGATTTTTTAAATTAAACTCCCTTCCACTTTCACTATATCAACTTCAATATCTTCCCATAGAATTAATTCTTCAATCAATCTCAAATTCACCATAATATTATAAATTTCACCAACTTCCTTCAGAATTGACTCTTCAAAAAAACACACCTTACATTTCGTAGTGTTAGTTCAAAAAAGAAACTTTTCAAAAAAACTCTCCTTCATCCTCACGACGTCGATTTAAAAAACTTTCTATGAAATTGACTTCAAACGAACTCACCTTCAGCTTTAAGGCATCAATTTAAAAAAAAAAAAAAAAAAAAAAAAAAAAAAAACTTTCTGTGAAATTCACTCGTCAAACAAACTGACCTTCAGCTTTAAGGCATCAATTTAAAAAAAAAGAAACTTTCTGTGAAATTCACTCGCCAAACAAACTGACCTTCAGCGTCACGACGTCGATTTGAGGATCTTCCTATGAAATGAACTCTTCAAACTAACTCACCTTCAGCTTCACGGTAATGATTACAAAAAAAAAAAAAAAAAATAAATAAATAAATAAATAAATAACTTCCTTTGAAATCAACTTGTTAAACAAACTGACCTTCAGCTTCCCGATGTCGATTTGAAGACTTTCCTTTGAAATGAACTCTTCAAACAAACTCACCTTCAGCTTCATGGCATCGAATTAAAAAAAAAACTTCCTGTGAAATCATTTTTAAACAAACTGACCTTCAGATTCACGTTGTCGATTTATAAAAAAAACTTCCTTAGAAATAAACTCTTCAAACTAACTCACCTTCGGTTTCACAGCATCGATTTATAAAAAAAAAAAAAATTCTAATGAAATCGACTCGTCAAACAAACTCACCTGCAGCTTCACGTTGTTGATTAGAAAAAGCTTACTTAGAAATGAGCTCTTCCAACTAACTCACTTTCCGCTTCCTGGTGTCAATCTAAAATATCTCCTGTGAAATTGACCTGTTAAACAAACTGACCTTCAGCTTCACGGCGTCGATTTCCACCGGTTGACTGGACCCTTTTCTGTTCAGGGATGTTATAGTGATGATGTAATCGCTTCCTGGCGTGAGTCCTCCGACATGAAATTTTGGAGTCGATTCTTCTAGCATGACCAGGAGCTTATAGCTCGGCGAGGAGTACACCCGTCCTTCGAACCACTGAGTGAGACCTCCATCCTCCCAGGAGAGCAGAGGACTTCCAGTGAGCCCCCGGTGTGATTCACTAAGTCGCAGTTTGTCACACTCTCAGGGGGTCCTTGAAAAATGGAGAGTAGTGTTAAATTAGGTTAATGAAGGACTCATCATTCTTAAGTATCCAATTGAACGGAATTATGTTCAAAATGATGTAACTGAAAGTATCATTGATAGGTTTTATAGATAAATATACATAACATCATACTTGAGGACCTGGTGTATTGAATTGTAATGACAATTGAAAGAATAGTGAGGAGTTGAATGTGTAGTGTGATCCTTATTTAAAATACCGTTAAGAAAATTTCATTGAATAAGATTCTGAAAATAATTCTTATCAGAGTCTAGCAAATAGAATGTATTTTTGTTTATTTTCCTTGTTAGGCATTACTATAAATTCATAGGGTTTTCTATTTATTAATTGGGATTTTTATTTTAGCATCTGTAGCTCAAACCCGAAAGAAGCCTAGGTTATTTTGCAATGTGCTAGAAACGGGTGTTGGAATAACAGTAGATTTGGACATTCCAGGAAACTCTAGCGAAACTTGATTTTGAAGAATAATAACAGAGTATATACGAATATACTCAATATACGAATATATATTCGACGAAATATATTGATCTAAATTTTAAAACGGACTATCAAGAAAAATCACGATGATCAATTCCTCAATTTTATTGTGATATGGTTCTCTGGTAACAGAGAATGAAACCCTTCTTGTTTTTAAATCAAAATAAAATAAAACAATGGCAAGTATATTCTTTCTAGTTTTATTTTCTCATTCGACTCTCCGACATCGAATTTCCATTATGAACGGATGAAGAAGTCTTAATGCAGAACTTGCTTTTATGAAACACGCCGGAAAAGATATTATGAATTTGTTCAAAAGACTTCACGTTGGGAAATTAAATCCCTGGGATAAATAACCTGCGCTTGGGAAGCGTTGTGAAATGCAATAGAATTAGCATCTTCTCTCTGCTGTGGAAATCGTTTTGTTTCCAAGAAAATGTATACCTTGTTCTTCAGAAATTAGCTTCAATGGCGAGCTATTTCGAAATAACTGTCTTTTCGTCTTGGCATTATAATTCATTCTATTAAAGGTTTAAGGTTTAAAGACCACTCATGAATGGCAGAGTCAAGGGACAGTGATATTGCCTTGCCCTATCGAGCAGGACAACGTCCTAAAGACTGACTATATATATATATATATATATATATGTGTGTGTGTGTGTGTGTGTGTGTCTGTGTATGTATGACCAGCGCACATGCGCCCGCCACCCAAGCTAGTACCAAGGAGGGCCAGGCAGTAGCTGCTGATGACTCCCCCAAAACACCCATTCTTAGCTCACAAGGATGATGAGGTTGCAGCGACCAAAAAAATAATGAATTTGAGCGGTACACAAGCCCCTGTCTAGCGTTCACCAGTCAGTGATATTTCCACATCGGCCACCAATACTAAGATGTTTCCTGCCTATGTTAATAACTAGAAGTTCCCTTTCTTAAGAATTTCTTTCCAAGCGAAGTTGGCAAGTAGACACATTCTTCCAGCAACCTCCTATTTCTTATATTTCTTTATATCATCCTCAATAGATAACAAATATATATCTCACTTTCTTTGACTACTGTATATGCAATATCACTTTATTTTACTTCAATAATAAACTTCATTATCATCATCATGTCCTCCTACGCCCATTGACGCAAAGGGCCTCAATTAGATTTCGCCAGTCGTCTCTATCTTGAGCTTTTTAAGTCAAAACCTCTCCATTCATCATCTTCTACTTCACACTTCATAGTCCTCAGCCATATAGGCCTGGGTCTTCCAACACTTCTAGTGACTTGTGGAGCCCAGTTGAAAGCTTGGTGAGCTAATCTCTCTTGGGGAGTGCGAAGATCATGCCCAAACCATCTATCCTAGTTATATTTTAAATAAGGTCATCATTTATACACCAATTTACGGTTGATTGCTATATCATCTTACAGATGAATTGACTACATATCTGTAACTATTTTTTTTACTAGAATAGAGAATAATGGCATCTTTGAATTATATAAAATTAGGAAGTGAGAGAAGTGACAAAAGGAAAAACATTTTGTATTCAACAATGTTTGATAAGTGGAAACAATTCTGTAAACAGTTTCGAAAAGATCTCAATACATTGCCATAATGCAAAAAGCAATTAATCATTCAGCGAGGAAAAAGATAGGAAGAAATGCATATTGTATTTGAGGCAGAAATAGAATGGCGGAAGAGAAGAGACATTTATCCTTATGGTCTCATTGACCAGGGAATCTTTATAACATTTTCCAATGCCACAAATCATTTAATAGGATTCGAGTTTAAGATGTATTTTATCTAGGATATATTCTCTGAATATATTTACATCTGGGATTGAGATTAGCAGAATCTATTTTTCTACCCAATTATCCTAATAATATAAATAATGAAATAATTTGAAATACTTAGACACAAAGAAGTGAGTTAGCAGAAATAACATCAATTTCAAGATATTTCACCGGAAGGATACCTTGTATCAGGCCACTGGTAGAATGAGAATGTCAACTGCGATCCCACGCATCTAACACCCAAAATGGAATTTACCGTCAACCTCCTAAATTCGTAGCAGAAAATGTACGCCAACGGAAGCCTAATGGACTGGCAAAGCCGATGTGAAGGAACACAGACTGTGACACTTGGAACAGAAACTTGTCAGGATTCTGCCAATACCGACTCGGTGGTAACAGTAGCCTTAGAGTTAGGTATATATACGAAGAACAGACTGGATCACATCTAAAAAATGGCCTCTGAGCACAACACTAGACGCTTCCGTCGTTATTATTGGCTAACGGGGAATGAATGCTTCGAATAACTGCTGTGTATTATACGGATCTTAACTGGAATGATGGTCTTGCAAGAGTCTAGTCAGTGCAATTAATAGCTTGCATTTTAAACTCATTTTATAGCAGTATAGCCAGTCTGGAGTCATTATTTCATTTCTTCTCTGGAATTTTTACTTTCGGTGAGGGCAAAGTAACTACGGATATCTGGAACTTATGACATAATGACTTCACTTCCGTTCTTCTTTAATAAGGGTTACTGGAATAATGCGTCTTTACTTTTTAGCTTCTCTTGGAGAAAAATTCTCGGGAAATGCAATGTTTGGTTATAAACAAAATAGGAAATATCTCAATATTCTTCAATTGTGTAAATACAATAAACATCACTATAGGAAATTTTTAGAATTTCTATATTATTCTTTTACGAACAAAAAATCAGTTAGAACCAAGCACTCTTTTTTTTCTTATTTCATCAGTTGAAATCGCCTACACTGAACTGAAGTAAATAATCAATAAGACTATTAGGAGGCAACTAGCTTTGCAGATTTTCAAATGTCAAGGAAAACATTCAAGTTTTACTGTCACACACACACACCCACATACATATGTTTCTACACACACACACACACACATACACACACATATATATATATAATATATATATAGAGAGAGAGAGAGAGAGAGAGAGAGAGAGAGAGAGATAGCAACGTTAATAAAAGAGTGAACCCTCCCATGGCCTCTAATGATAAATCTCCTTTGGGATTTCCTCAAAAGCCTCGTGCAATGTTGAAGGAGTTGCACCGAAATAGCCACTTGAGGACACCTTTCCCCACTGCAAAAGGGTGCGTGCTAATCATTAGGGCCTCTTGAGTGCTGGAGAAGTACTTAGGAACATGAAACATTTCATTTCAAACGGAAAAGGACTTCATATTACTTTTGAGCAAAGGACATACTCCTCTCTCTCTCTCTCTCTCTCTCTCTCTCTCTCTCTCTCTCTTCTTCTTCATCTCTCTCTCTCTCTCTCTCTCTCTCTCTCTCATTTTCAATAAAATAAACTCCTTTTTAACAAGACAATATATTAGCAAGTTCTCTCTCTCTCTCTCTCTCTCTCTCTCTCTCTCATTTTCAATGAAATAAACTCCTTTTTAACAAGACAGTATATTAGCAAGTTCTCTCTCTCTCTCTCTCTCTCTCTCTCTCTCTCTCCTTTTCAATAAAATAAGATATGTCTTCTTAACAAGATAATAGACTAACAGCTTGAAAATATCGTCTCTCTCTCTCTCTCTCTCTCTCTCTCCTTTCAATTAAATAAGATATGCCTTCTTCACAAGATAGCAGACTAACAGCTTGAAAATATCCACCCCCCTCCCTCTCTCTCTCTCTCTCTCTCTCTCTCTCTCTCTCTCTCCTTTTCAATAAGTTAAGATATGCCTTCTTCACAGGATAGTAGACTGACAGCTTGAAAATATCCTCTCTTTCTCTCTCTCTCTCTCTCTCTCTCTCTCTCTCTCTCTCCTTTTCAATTAAACAAGATATGCCTTCTTCACAGGATAGTAAACTAACAGCTTGAAAATATTTTTTCTCTCTCTCTCTCTCTCTCTCTCTCTCTCTCCTCTCCTCTCTCCTTTTCAATAAGATAAGATATGCCTTCTTAACAAGATAGTAGACTAACAGCTTAAAAATATCATCTCTCTCTCTCTCTCTCTCTCTCTCTCTCTCTCTCTCTCCTTTTCAATTAAATAAGATATGCCTTCTTCACAAGATAGTAAACTAACAGCTTGAAAATATTCTCTCTCTCTCTCTCTCTCTCTCTCTCTCTCCTTTGCAATTAAATAAGATATGACTTCTTCACAAGATAGTGGGCTAACAGCTTGAAAATTATCCTCTCTCTCTCTCTCTCTCTCTCTCTCTCTCTCTCTCTTTCAATAAAATAAAACACCTTTTTAACAAGACCGTAGACTGACATTTGGTTAAAAATTATTTTTTTAATATAGGTCAACACGGTTTTGTGCCCGCAAAAAGTACACAAACCCAACTGATAGCACACTATGAAAACATATGCAAAAATATGATAAATGAAAAAGACACAGAAGTGATCTATCTAGATTTTGCAAAAGCCTTTGACAAGGTAGACCATAATATATTAGAGAAAAAAATGAGAAAGCATAATATTGTGGTAAAGATAGGAAAATGGGGTAAAATAATTCCTGCAAAATAGAAAACAGATATTGGTTGCAAATGATGAGAAATCAGATGAAGCTCAGGTAATATCTGGCGTGCCACAAGGTACGGCATTAGCTGCACTGCTGTGTGTTATTATGATCTCAGACATAGACTGTGATGTTGAAAACTCTGTAGTGAGAAGTTTCACCGATGACAAAAGAATAAGTAGAGAAATTACTTGTGATGAAAACAGGAACTCACTACAAAGAGATCTAAACAAAATATATGAATGGGCGGAGATAAATAGGATGATATTTAACTCCGATAAATTCGAATCAATTAATTATGGAAACAGAGAAGGAATGGAATATGCATAAAAGGGACCTAATAACAAGACAATCACAAACAAGGAAGCAGATAAAGATCTTGTGTAATGTTAAATAGGAATGTTATGCAACGACCAAATAGCAACACTGTTGGCTAAATGTAAAGCAGAAATGGTAATGTTATTCAGACACTTTAAAACAAGAAAAACTGAACACATGATTATGTTTCACAAAACTTATGTACGTAGTACACTCGAGTACTGCAATGTGAAATGGTACCCAAACTACCAAAAGGATATTGCACAAATAGAGAGTGTACAAAGGTCCTATATTGCTAGAATAAAAAAAGTT
>NC_090736.1:21513238-21515738 GCF_036898095.1 Palaemon carinicauda | reverse complement strand
ATTTCATGATACTTTAGTTTTTTACCTATTGCTCTAATACCATTTATTTCGTCATCAATATATTCAGGGCTACAGACTCGGAATGCTCTTAAAAACATAGAAGTAAATACAGATTTCTTAACTTTGTTGCCTTGGTTTGAGTAATAATGGACATATGCCGAGATATTCGTTGGCTTTCTGTATACACTGAACTTGAGACTATTATTACATCTATGTATGCGACAGTCCAAAAAAGGTAAGGTACAATTATTCTCCAGCTCCATAGTGAAATTTATTGATGGTACCAAACTATTCAATCTAAGAAAAAAGTTATCTAAATTTTCATTTCCTGGCCACACACATATTATGTCGTTAATATATCGAAACCATTTTACATTATTAGGTATGATGTTATTTACGATTCTGCTTTCAAAAATTCCATATATAGATTGCTCAATATAAAAAATAACGTAGACTTGATTAACAAACTGAATGAAGTACAGATCAACAGTACCTGTAGGCTTTTCAGTTTTGATGTAGTCTCACTATTCACAAAAAGTATCTATTGATGACATGTTGGAATTTTTATCTGAAACATTAGATAATAGACAATTGAATCTACCATTCTCCAAACACACTTTAATAGAATTAATTAAATTATGTATAAAAGATTGTAAATTTGAATTCAATGGGAGATTTTATGCACAAACTTTTGGTATGGCCATGGGAAACCCTTTATCCCCAGTATTGAGCAATCTATATATGGAATTTTTTGGAAGCAGAAATCGTAAATAACATCATACCTAATAATGTAAAATGGTTTCGATATATTGACGACATAATATGTGTGTGGCCAGGAAATGAAAATTTAGATAACTTTTTTCTTAGATTGAATAGTTTGGTACCATCAATAAATTTCACTATGGAGCTGGAGAATAATTGTACCTTACCTTTTTTGGACTGTCGCATACATAGATGTAATAATAGTCTCAAGTTCAGTGTATACAGAAAGCCAACGAATATCTCGGCATATGTCCATTATTACTCAAACCAAGGCAACAAAGTTAAGAAATCTGTATTTACTTCTATGTTTTTAAGAGCATTCGAGTCTGTAGCCCTGAATATATTGATGACGAAATAAATGATATTAGAGCAATAGGTAAAAAACTAAAGTATCCTGAAATTGTGTTAGATGATGCCCTAAGAACAGCAAAAAAGACTTTTTTCGGTAATGATAACAGAAAAAACTATATATATATATATATATATATATATATATATACATACATATATATATATATATATATATATATATATATATGAATATGTGTGTGCGTGCATATACCTGTATATACACATAAATATATTATATATACATACATATGAGAGAGAGAGAGAGAGAGAGAGAGAGAGAGAGAGAGAGAGAGAGAGAGAGAGAGAGAGAGAGAGATGGGGAGTGAGGTAATAGGATTGGCAAAAGATTTAAATAATTAGCGCATATCAAGGAGGGATGTTTGAAGGCATTACTGAACCCTCCCTCAATCATACAAGGGAAAAATTATTGATTTGACAAATAAAACAAAAATATAGTTTAAAACTGTTGGAAAGAGATATTTGTTTAATAAATATGGTGATAAAAAGAATAGATATTGTTATAATTGCAGAGATAAGTTTAATTGGCAAAAAAAGGTTAGTATAAGTGAAAACAGATCGCAGAAGTTTAAGGTGGTTTAGTCATGAAGAGAGAATAGGAGATAAAAGATTAATGGAAAGAGTGTTTAATTCAGAAGTGCTGAGAGTTGGAAAGAAAGCTGTGTATCGAAAGGGTTGGGTAGTTATTGTGTAAAACGTATTGGTAGGATAAGACTTTACATCAAGAAACGGTATGAATAAGAGCATGGTAGGATTTGCAAACGTGTAATGTATTTTGAGGTGTTGGGGGACTTTGAGTGTTGAAGTATTAAGCGATTATTACTTTGTAAGTTTTAATGCATATAAGATTAATGGATAAATTTGGCATTGACTTATGTTGTTATTTCCTGGATCTGTCAAGGAGGACAGTTTAATGTTGAAATGCACGTACACACACACACACACACACACACACACACACACACATATATATATATATATATATATATATATATATATATATATATATATATATATATATGCGTAAAAATCACAGGAAAACGTGATGCTCAGATGCAGAAGAACCACAGGGAAAATGAAAATACAGAATATACCCTTTAGTCCTGACTAGTTTCGTGATACTTCCTCAGAGGAAGTATCACGAAACTAGTCAGGACTCAAGTGTATATTCTGTATTTTCATTTTCCCTGTGGTTCTTCTGCATATATATATATATATATATATATATATATATATATATATATATGTGTGTGTGTGTGTGTGTGTGTGTGTGCGTGCATTTCAACATTAAACTGTCCTCCTTGACAGATCCAGGAAATAACAACATAAGTCAATGCCAAATTTATCCATTAATCTTATATGCATTAAA
>NC_090736.1:21483238-21508238 GCF_036898095.1 Palaemon carinicauda | reverse complement strand
ATTTAACTTTATATATAAAATAGCGTACATATGGAACAAACTTCCAGCGGATGTTGTAAATAGCATCACGGTAAAAGAATTCTAGAATAAGTGACGCAAAAATCATAAAAACTCTAAACGTTTAAACTAATTCGCTCTTCCAAGAGCAACTGGAGTCTCCGTGGATGGACTAAAATGTCATTGAGACATCCATAATCTTTGTAACTTTTTTACATCTCTCTCTCTCTCTCTGTTTTTAATCGTTATCATCAAACTTACCATTACCTTCATAGTTATTCTAGTTAAAATGTTACTATCAATTATTATTATTATTATTATCATTATTTTCATTATTACTATTATTATTATTTTTATTATTAATATTATTATTATAATAATAATAATAATAACAATAATAATAATAATAATAATAATAATAATAATAATATCACTTTAAATTTATCTTTATTGTATTTTTTACATCCATTCTCTCTCTCTCTCTCTCTCTCCTCCTCTCTCTCTCTCTCTCTCTCTCTCTCTCTCTCTCTCTCTCTCTCTCTCGGCAATGATTATTACTTTTACATTAATATCAGTAAGTCATGCATGACCTAATTTGTAAAGGAATTCCACATAACGGAAAATGACCTGTCTCTTTGTATTATGGAAGTGAACGAAAGTACTCTATCAACAATGGGATCAATGACAATTACCTCCAATGCGTAAACATTGCTCATTATTAATCTTTCATCTATGAAAAGTATATTACTATGAAAACTTTCATAAGTAATGATGATATGGTGAAGTTCGGGTTTCCTTATATCACATTTCGTATTTACATTAGATTAGGATACTGTACTTTTTGTGGGTGTATGTAATTGCCTTGCAAGTGATCACATTACTCTGGGAGATATCAATTTTAATGTTATTACTGTTCTTAAAATATTTAATTTTTCCTTGTATCCTTTCCTCACTGGGCTATTTTCCCTGTTGGAGCCCCTGGGCTTATAGTCTCCTGTTTTTCCAACTAGGGTTATAGATTAGCCTGTAATAATAATAATAATAATAATAATAATAATAATAAACACATACATACATACATACATACATATAGCAAGGCACTTCTCCCAATTTTGGGCGGTAGCCGACATCAAACAATGAAATAAAAAAGGGGGGACCTCTCCTCTCTACGTTCATCCCAGCCTGACAAGGGACTCAACCGAGTTCGGCTGGTACTGCTAGGGTGCCACAGCCCACACTCCCCCATTAGAATAGCCCCAACGTTATCCCTGCGTGTCGTAGGAGGCGACTAAAAGGGACGGGACGAGGGGGCTGGGAACCCCCTCTCCTGTATTTACAATTCTCTGAGACATCAGCATAATAATAATAATAATAATAATAATAATAATAATAATAATAATAATAATAATAATAATAATAATAATAATAATTAAAAACACTATGTAGTGATAAAACATTATTTCTAATATATTTCTATATACTTACAAGTATCTTTGCAATATATCATGTTAAGTCACTTTAAATCACATGGTTATAATACACCAGGTACAATGTAGAAAACCCTGGCACCTTGTATAATGTACCTTACAAACCCACCTGGATGACCTAAGGTACCCAAATATATTTTCCTTTTCTCTTGCGAATATCTAGAGGAACTTCTCATTTTCTTTCAATGGACAACATAACAATAACTAACACCTTAGCAAAAAAAAAAAAAAAAAAATTGAAATGTACATTGAAATCAACACTCAAAAATGATTAATCTAACGAATGTGTATCATGAATAATTTCCTCCATATTTATACAATTATAGGATTTCCTTGTAACATGAAAAACCACTGATACGTCTACAAAGAGATACATGTGTTAAAATTAACAGTATATATCAAGAACAGACCAACAGTATTTGATGGAATTTTCACATATATTATATATCCATTAAGTAACCTTTTTGAGGTGATGGACTTTTTCGATATATCAGAGAAATGGATCATTAACTCGGAACTATTCTCTCCTATATCATTATTATTATTATTATTATTATTATTATTATTATTATTATTATTATTATTATTATATTAGTAGTAGTAGTAGTAGTAGTAGTAGTAGTAGTAGTAGTAGTAGTAGTAGTAGTAGTAGTAGTAGTAGTTACTGAGCTAATAGGAAAAACTGGAAGCTATAAGCATAAAGGCTCGAACAGCTTAAAAGACCCAGGTGAGGAAAAGGAAACCTAAAGAATAGTGTGCCTGAGTGTACCCTCATGCAAGAGAACTCTAATCCAAGTCAGTGAAGGCCATGGTAGAGAGGCTATGGCACTACCCAAGACTAGAAAACAATGGTTTGATTTTGGAGTGTCCCTTCTCCATGAGAGCTGCTTACTATAGCTAAAGAGTCTCTTCTACCCTTACCAAGAGGAAAGTATGCACTGGGATTCTATCTATGAAATGGGCCTATTTTGTTTGTTCATTTTCGAGGAATCCTGATTACTCAAACATACCTGCTTCAAGCTTAGTAACAGGCGAGGCAATAATTCTTGCAGTGTATTACTGCATTCAAGAAATCGTTAAGTCAAGAACAAACGAAGCAACTTAGAGTAGATGTACTAAAAAGGAAAAGTTTAAATGTGTACAGTAAGATTATTTCTGAACTCTTTTCCTAACAAATAGTTCTTCCAATAACATTACAGAACATGATATTATCAGGTGCGTACCCGAATACATAATCAATTTAAAATCTTAACCAAGAACTCTCAAATTTGTAAGTTTATCTAGTCATTCACTAATATTATTTTGTTATTCAAAGCGAACTCCACACAGAGTCTGTCCATAAATGTATCACCACCGTCTTTATCATCCCCAACATCCTCTTTGAGATGATCATGAGCCGTCTTCTGTTTCTAAGCGGGATGAGGACTTGCTCAAACATCCAGACCTGATTCAAGGACGTTGAATAATACACAGACGAAGGAATGTTTGAATTAGAAGCGCCCGACGTCAAACACTTCGGAAAGATCCAATGCCGAGTAATGTTTGCAAAAGGGTCTCTCTCCACGAATATGTAATACTCAAGGGTATACGTCCTTCCTTCCTCTATGATAAGGCTGCTAAATAAATTTTCTAATACATTATTATTATTATTATTATTATTATTATTATTATTATTATTATTTTTATTAGCTAAGCTACAACCCTTATTGGAAAAACAGGTTGCTATAAGGCCAATGGTTCCAAAAAGGAAAAATAGCCCAGTGAGGAAAATTAATAAGGAAATAGATAAAACTACAAGAGAAGTAATGAACAATTAGTACAAAATATTTTATTAATAGTAAGAACATTGAAATAGATCTTTCATTATAGAAGTTATAAGAAGCGACATATGTCAGCCAGTTCAACATAAAAAACATTTGTTGCAAGTTTGAACTTTTGAAGTTCCACCGATTCAACTACTTGATTAGGAAGATTATTCTACAACTTGGTCACAGCCGGAATAAAACTTCTAGGATACTCTGTAGTATTGAGCCTCATGATGGAGAAGTCCTGACTATTAGAATCAATTGCATACAGAGTATTACGGACAGGATGGTACTGTCCGGGAAGATCTTAATGAATAAGAATGGATCAGTCATCCAGTTTTAATTGTATTTTCATGAAAAATTCAAATGAAAAAATCTACCTGAGTGAAGGAGTTTGGTTAATACATTGCCTAGTATATAGACTATTTGACCTCACCAAAATTTGCAAGTATTTTTACAAGACCAATGCAATACGTCTTTTTTGTACAAAGGCTTTTTCAGTACTGGTCTAATGCATAAATATAAAAGGTATCACTCGTTCTTATTTACACACGTGTTCTAAAAATGATAAAGTAGAATTTTTACGAAAGAATAAATAGACACATGTATAAAAACATAACATCATATTTGATATTTCATGCATTTGGTTTTGCCTGAAATATCACAAAGGAATATAATGAAAGGTCTCCCTTTATAAACAGATTAATCAATACATATTTAATAAGAGCGTAAAAAATATCAGTAGTTCAATTTCACTAAGTACTTACACGAAAGAAAAAATAAAGAAAGAACGTCGAGGGTTGTGTAGTATTCGTCTTGCGAGATAGGGATATTATTCTTTTGACGTTTCTGAGCCATAGGAAAAATAAAATTCTAGGCACCTCCGCCTTATTATACTTTTTTAGTAGGATTTTCAAGGCAAGGGGCGCGTTAGTATTATTTTTTTCGTAGTTTCATTAGGATGTAACCTGAAGGCATTGGTTATTTTCGCTATTTTTTTCACAAAATGTCGGAGGAAATATGTCTGCGGGTTTGAAATTAATCCATGTATTCTTTTTGTTTTAGGATTTTCCACAAACACACATAGACACCTATTAAATTTGAACTCAATAATAATATGCACATAAGCATACACATACATACACACACACACACACACACATATATATAATATATATATATATTAGTGTGTGTTCGTATTCCCCTATTTATGTTTTAATATATATATATATATATATGTGTGTGTGTGTGTGTGTGTGTAAATACATGTTTAAAACTATATATACATATATATATATATATATATATATACATATATATATATATATATATATACATGAATACATGTTGAAACTATATATTATATATATATATATATACATATATATTTATATATATATATGTAAATACATATATATATAATATATATATATACACACACACATATATATATATATTATATATATGTAAATACATGTATATATATTATACACACACACACACACACACATATATATATATAATATATATATATAAATATGTAAATACATGTATATATATTATACACACACACACAACACACACATATATATATATATATATATAATATTCATTTATCTAAATATGAAAAACACCTTTAAATGTGCAAAATTTATCATTAATCGAATGCCAAGTACAAACATACTAATTAGCTACGATGGTGAATACGGGCAGATTTCAATTTCAAGTATATAAAAAAAAATCAATTCGACAGGTATGAGTAAAGAAGAATTGTCATTGACTTTTATCTTTCTTTCGTTCCAAGTGGTATGGTCAATGTCATACAGGTATCCTGAACCAGGGTTCGAAACCGGCCCGATCCGATACTATAGTCTTTGAGTGATTTTGCCTTGGGCCCTGATCCCGAGGTTATTAAGAGAATCCAGACTTCAATATATCAAAATTTAGGGCTTATTTGAATATGAAAAACACGTCTAAATGTGCAAAAAATTATCATATATATATATATATATATAATATATATACAGTGGTAGCTCTACATACAAATTTAATCCGTTTCCAGAACCAACTTCGGATGTAGAAAATATTCGGATGTCGAAACGAATTTTCCCGTAAGAATACATTGAAATAGGATTAATCCGTGGTTGAGCCCAAAAACCTATGATAACTTCTTAATAAACTACTACACATAATTTTTCCCATGAGAATAATGAACACTCAATTAGATAACAGACATGTAAATAAGAAGAAGAGACATGATAATAAGAAGAATAGACATGTAAATAAGAAGAATTAGTAAAAAATGAAAAATAAGAAACGGGTTCTTAGCGTCACTTTACCTTAGAAACTTCAGCGCAGGTGTTGTTAGTCTTGCTACAGAGAGGAGGACGGGACGGGCGGCGAGGATGGTAGAGAGGTTAACTAGATAAACTACACTACCGTAACTTATTCTAACTTACACTAAGTGAACTTTAACATAACTTAGCTTATTTTTTTTTTATTTTATATTTTTATTTACATTTTCTTTTTTTCTTTTTGATGATTACGTAATTTTAATCACTTTCACTCCCTTCATTTAAAATTGACTGAATTTCTTTCGCTTCACTCTTTTCCGTTTTCTTCGTTTTACTTTCTTCCGCTTTACTCTTTGCCGTTTTTCTTCCAATCACTTACATCTTCTTCATCACGAGTTCGCTTCGCAGTTTTTTTAAAGAAATTATCGATAGATAATTGCTTGGTAAGACTATTCAGAATGTTTCGAAAGTGAGTTAGGCAAACATCATCGAATTGAGAAACTACATGACAAACCTGCAATTTCTTTGGATGGTATTTGTCGATGAAGTCGACCATGTCTTGATATTTTCCTAACACCTCTTTTATTTGCGCCGAACCTAACACATGTTCTACTTCCTCGCTCCCTTCCTCGTCATCACTCATGTGCTCCGACATAGAATGGAGTTACTTGAGCTCATCCGTGGTAAGTTCGTCGTGATTTTCGGCGACGAGTTCTGTAACGTCCTCTGCGTTGACCTCCAGACCCATGGACTTGCCAAGGGAGACGATCTCCTCTACGGCTTCCGCTGCACCGACCACGGGATCAGGTTCGGGGTCAAAACCCTCGAAATCTCGGGGAGAAACTGCATCAGGCCACAGCTTCTTCCAGGCAGAATTGAGGGTCCATCGAGTTAATCCCACCCAAGCCTGATCTATGATCTTCAAGCAGTGCACGATGTTGAAGTAGCCCCTCCAAAATTCACGCAAAGTTAAGTTGGTGCTTTGCTTGACATTAAAGCACTGCTTAAATAAGTGCTTGGTGTACAGCTTCTTAAAATTAGAGATGACTTGCTGGTCCATGGGCTGGAGGATAGAGGTGGTATTCGGTGGAAGATACAGCACCTTTATGAACTTGAATTCATCGAAGATATCATCTTCAAGTCCGGGGGGAAGGGGGGTGGGGGAGCGGGTGCATTGTCAAGGCATAGCAGGCACTTTAAAGGCAATTTCTGTTCATGAAGATACTTCTTCAAAGAAGGGGCCGAAAACTATGTTAACCCATTGAACAAAGAATTGCCTAGTGACCCAGGCCTTCGAGTTGGATCGCCAGAAAACATGAAGCTGATCCTTTTTGACGTTGTGTGCTTTAAAGGCCCTAGGGTTCTCTGAATGGTAAACCAGTAAGGGCTTGACTTTAAAGTCCGCGTTAGCGTTGGCACATAGGGCAAGAGTCAACCGATCCTTCATTGGCTTATGCCCAGGCAATTTCTTCTCTTCGGCAGTGATGTAGGTTCGACTTAGCATCTTCTTCCAAAACAGCCCGGTTTCATCACAATTAAACACCTGCTGCTCTACGTAGCCTTCTTCCTGCACGATCTTTTCGAAGTTCTTGACAAAGTCAGCTGCAGCCTTTGTGTCCGCACTAGCAACCTCTCCGTGTGTGAACAACTGAATGAATCCCGGACCGTTTCTTAAATTTCTCGAACCAGCCACGAGAGGCCTTGAAGTCATCTGAGGAAGGCTCGGTTGAACTCTCCCAGCATCACCCCCAGAGCTCTCCTCCTTCAAGTCCGTAAAGATGGCGGTGCGCCTTCTCGCAGATAACGGTCTCGGTGATGGTGTCGCCAACGATCTCTCTATCCTTAATCCACACTTGTAGAAGTCGTTCCATCTCTTCTGTGATAGGGGTCGGCGTTTGGAAATTATGGTGATCCCCTTAGAAGGTTTCACTGCTTTAAAAGCTTCCTTTTGTTTAAAGATTGTCGAGATCGTTGACATATTACGGCCATACTGTTTAGCAAGTTCACTCACGCGGAGGCCACGCTCATGTTTTTTAATAATTTCCTGCTTAATTTCTAAAGAAAGCATTTCCTTTTTCCTTTTCTCACCACTACCACTACCACTGGCAAAACTAAGCCTTTAAGGACCCATACTTTCCGTAAATTACCATTAAAGGATGCACGTAAAAAATCACGATTAAAACAGAGCTAATAGCAGAACGCACAGAGCACAACCGCAAGAAGCCGACGAGAACAGAGGACTGACCCAAGACCCGCTAATTGAGCGTCCCTCCGAGGTCGATGTGCTGAATTCTATCGGAGGAAATAAAAAACACGCCAGGCGCTGATGAGCACCGACTACGCGTACGAGTATTGTTTATTTCGGGTGTCGAAAAAAACATTCGGGTGTAGAGTCGGAACGTGATCGAATTGTACTTCGCGTGTCGAAAAATTCGGATACAACCGTACGACGAAAATTGCTTACTTTGTGCGTCAAAATAAAATTCGGGTGTAGAGTAAAAAAATTTCTCGAATTTTACTTCGGATGTTGGAAAATTCGGATGTAGATACGTTTGGATGTAGAGGTTCCACTGTATATATATATATATATATATATATAGCTTGCATACACTGTATATGGACTGCTGTATTTCAAAACCTCATATATTTCTTTATATCATCCATCAAGAAGTAAAACTATAGTTAAAGGAGAAAATAGAAGGAAGAGATACATTTATGCTTTAGGCAAATGAATTTTCCCTTACTATTATATTATTTTGCTCTATTTTTATCATAACAAAATATAAAATGTATTTAAAACATTTCCTTCCCCTCTCTCTCTCTCTCTCTCTCTCACTCTCTCTCTCTCTCTCTCTCTCTCTCTCTCTCTCTCTTTTCTCTCTCTCTCTCTTAATTGGGAAATTCTGTTTTTCTGTTATTTCACTTCCATTATGAATTTGTCTATATCAGCTATCCTTGAAAGTTTTACGTATTCTATAGATTTTCCTTCAACTCTTAATTGCTCTGATCCTCTGGGTATAATAGTTTATTCCAAATATTGCCTTTTTTTTATAAACTTTTAGTTATAAAGTCGACTAGAAATATTGTTTTTGCTGTATATCTATCGGTGTCATGTTTCTTATAAGTGTTTATACTTGCTAAAAATCTCTTCACATCGAGTTTTTCTCAAGTATTAAACTAGTTATAAATTTGTGAATATCATCAAATTACCATCTATATTCAATTTTTTTTAATGGGGTCCATTTGCACTGATTTGCAGGTGTGCCCTTTCAGCTCGGAAAAGTTTCCTGATAACAGATTGGTTAGAATTATTTTGTCCAACCAATCAGCTAGTAGGAAACATTTCCGAGCTAAAAGGACACCTCTGTGAGTTTGTGCAAAATTAAGTATAGTGATACATAAATACTTACTATACACTTCTAGGTACAGCGTAGTGGAGAGAGGTTCAGTGATGTTGTTATTTGTGGCTTCACAGGATATATTGGCACGGTCGTAGTCTCTTGTTAGGGCGGGTATACTCAGTATAGCCCTGACGTGTCGGATGCCCACTTCCATACCCATACCCACGAAGAACTCGTCTCCCTCTTCTTCGGATGCTAGGCGGGTGCCATCCTCCCCTGCTACGATGCTGTGGCTCAAGAGGAGCTGTCTCCCTTCCACCACGATACCTGAGGAGGGGGCCGACCTGGGAAGAAGACACAAATGTAAGGTATGCTATAATCCAGATGGAAATCAGATGAGTCTTGAATTTATATACGGAATATTTATGGTCTAGTACTTGGTATCCTTTACTTCATAATATGTAGGAGGAAAGAGGTGGGTGTATATATATATTATATATATATATATTCCTTTTATTAAGATATATATTTTACAATTTATAGTATTGTATATACATCATAATTACCTATAAATAGCATATATTCACAATTGCACCTTTCACCATTCGTCTAAATAGTTTTTTTAAATTACAAACATGTTGACTGGGCAATACTTTTTTAACAGTAATTAACCCTTAACTCATAAAGACATCTATAAAGGACATTCATATTTCACTTTCGAAAACAAGATGATAAATGTGATATAAGCAGAACACTCTCCAATGTTTTCATGATACAAATTTAATTCATTCATTCATCATATGTTAACTATCATTATTTTTAAACAAAATTAAGCTTCCAGCTTTGGTGTATCTTTGAGATCCTGCTCTACCACTTTGCAGAATCCCATCTTGTCTCGTATTTTAGTTGTAATGTTTTAACAAAACAAAATTTCTTACATTGTTATATATATATATATATATATATATATAGGAATAAGTTAGACAAGACCATAACAACTTTCTAAACGTTTATACTAATTCGATCTACCCAAGAGCAAATGGAGTCTCCGCAGATAGGACTAAAGAATCTTTGAGATATCCAAAATCCTTGTAACTCTCATGTTGTTTAATTACATTATGATTGCAGATACCAAATTTTCCTACCTAATGCAGAAAACTTTAGGGCAGTGTGAACCTGTTTCTTGGTCATTAAGCAGTTCCAGAAATAAAAAAAAAAAAAGACAGACGGAGAAGAGTCTTTATTACTTGTAAACATTTAGTAGCAACAGGGAAGGTTTTTAATCAATGGCTATTCTATAGTTCTTTCTCTAATCCTCTATCACAGTTTATAATATCTAGACACAACTAGCAGTAAAATTTAGAAGACAATTATCTTTTTATTGCCAGGTAAGAAAAACGAAAGAAAATGTTTATATAACTAAGGGAATGTCTATTTTAGAAAATAATTGCACTTCCAAGTTATAGATTTCACGACGTTAATGATAAATGACCCAAATGAAGCTGGTTCTTTCATCAGTGGATGGCAATTTTATAATGAAAAATATGTGTACTATTTAACCCAGATGACATCATTTCCCAATACTCTCTTCGAGGATAGAAAATTAACACCATAGTCTTCCAAAGATGTGAAATAAAAGTTTTTGGGGAAATAGCAGAGAAGCTAACAAAATATGTGATATCATTTATGTTAAAGATCTTTTTCTTCGAGACTTCAGGAAATAGATGTTAATCTGACTCAACAGAAGTCAGAGTGAACTACTCAATATTTTACTTCTAAATCTTGTCAGCATATTCTGATTAAATGCCCTTATAGCATAAAATCCACCTTCAAATCAATGCTGATAATAGAGTAACGTACGTACGTACGTACGTAATAACTGACACTGCAAAAAAAAAAAAGAAAAAAAAATTAAGAGTTTATGGTTTGTCAATCGACATAATTTTGCAGAAAATCCTGGGTTACATTGTCGATAGAGTATCCTTGTAGTTTCTAAAGGTATTTGATTATAGCTTGAGATTTTATTACGCTTCTTTACTGTATGATTGTGTCGGTGGTGTCATTGTTTTTCCGTTATCAAATGCTCTCAGAGAATATACGATTAATGGTTATAAGAACTGAGCTGTGTTTTTGTTGTTTTTCCAGAAAGTGGACTATCGTAGGTTATTCAGTATATCAGTGGCTTCTACCTCAATGATTTACTGATTTCATGTCTATTCGATATCCTTACACACACACACACACACACACACACACACACACAGTATATGCTGAAAAGGTTCCACAATGAAAAAAAGGAAGAGTATATGAATATGTATACTTTTGTAGATTACACGCTGGAACCTTGTCTGTGAACTTGGTCACTAAAAGTTATATTAGTGACCAAGTCCACAGATGTTGTAGGTAATAAGTTGGCCAGGGCACCAGCCACCCGTTGAGATACTACCGCTAGAAAGTTATGGGGTCCTTTGACTGGCCAGACAGTACTACATTGCACCCTTCTCCCTGGTTACGGTTCATTTTCCCCTTTGGCTACACATACATCGAATAGTCTGGTCTATTCTTTACATATTCTCCTCTATCCTCATACAACTGACAACACTAAGATTATCAAAAACTTCTTCTTCCCCAAGGTGTTAACTGCTACACTGTAATTGTTCCTCTTGGTAAGGGTAGAAGAGACTCTTCAGCTATGGCAAGTAGCTCCTCTAGGAGAAGGACACTCCAAAATTAAACCATTGTTCTCTAGTCTTGGGTTGTGCCATAAGCTCTGTACCATGGTCTTCGACTGTTTTGGGTTGCAGCTCTCTCGCTTGAGGGTACACTCGGTCAAACTATTCTACCTTATTTCTCTTCCTCTTGTTTTGTTAAAGTTTTTATAGTTTATATAGGAGGTGTTTATTTTGATGTTACTGTTCTTGAAATATTTTATTTTTTTCTGTTTTTTTTTCCTCACTGGGCTATTTTACTTGTTGTAGCCACTTGGCTTATAGCATCCTGCTTTTCCAGCTAGGGTTATAGCTTAGCAATTAATAATAATAATAATAATAATAATAACAACAACAACAACAACAACAACAACAACAACAACAATAATAATAATAATAATAATAATAATAATAATAATAATAATAATAATAATAATAATAGTTGTAAAATATGCTGTATAATTTTTAAAAATACAGACACTTTCATACAGGTCTTTTACCAAAGTGGAACCTTTTCAAACATATAAAAAAAATAGGAGAAAGTAGTTATTTTCACCATACATAGATACATACATATATACATACATAATATATATACTATATATAAATATATATATATATATATATATATATGTGTGTGTGTGTGTGTGTGTGTGTGTGTGTTTGAATGTATAGTTGTATGTATATATTTACAGTATATATGTATATATCTATGTTTGTATATACACAAATATGTATATACGTATATACTGTAAATATGAACCTACACACACACACACACACACACACACACATATATATATATATATATATATGTGTGTGTGTGTGTGTGTGTGTGCGTGTGTGTGTGTGTGTGTGTGCGGTGTGTGTGTGTGTGTGTGTGAAACTCAAAGGCAGTGTGAAAGCAACTAAGTTAATTTATTATAGAACACACTCCTTTATATACAAAACCTCAAGGCAACAGGAAATTACATGTTCGAGAAACAGACAATGTTACATAGGAGAGGCACAGACATGTTTATTCTGGTTCTTTTCAGTGCGAGGGAAGAGCGAAGATAAATGCAAAATATATACAAAATGAATTATATACGATCGTGTGACACACGGTTGGTACATGGCTCCCACCCCTAAAAATGACATACCGTACATGTTAAAATAGGGTTCCCTGATCTAGAGAGGCGAACTGTAGGTGGGTCATCTGGCAGAAGATAAGCAGGTTTTACACAATCAATGGAGACTCAGTCTTCTTTGCCACAAATGTTTAGTAGGAATGCTTTCGGACTGCGGCAGATCACAAGGAAAGGGCCCGTGTAAGGGGGTGTTAGCGGTGGCTCGCTAGTGTCGTTGCGCAGAAAGACGTGCGTTGTAGAGTGCAAGTCTGTTGGTATGTGATGCTTCGCTGGGGGCTTGTAAGTCTGGCGGCATGGAGTAAATTTTCCCACGACGTGACGTATGCACTGGAGATCGTCGGAGGACGTTGTAGAAGGAAAAAATTCGGCACGGATGACCAACGGGTCGACATACACAATTTCAGTTGCTGAGATGTCGAGGGTGTCTTTAGGAGTGGTCCTTAGTCCCAGGAGGACCCAGTGAAACTGAGTAAACCAGTTGGAATTCTTGCAGCGGGAAATCAAAGCTGCTTTGAGGGTGCAATGAAAACATTCAACCATTCCATTGGCAGCGGGGTTGTAGGCCATTGTCTGATGTAGGGTGATGCCCAGGAGATTCGCTAATGACATCCACAATTGAGAGGTGAAAGTGGTTCCCCTGTCGGAAGTAATATGCTCAGGGATACCAAATCTTGCAATCCATCCAGAGAGTTAGGCAGATGTAAGTAAGGCGGACGTTGCAGTTACCAAGGTAATGGCTTCAGGCCAAAGAGTGGAGCGGTTGATGATGGTAAACAGGTAACGATATCCTTGTGATGTGGGTAAGGGGCCTACAACGTCGACGTGAATGTGTGCGAAACGACGCTGAGGTTGAGGAAAGGTGCCCACTCCGGAATCCGTGTGTCGATGTATTTTGGAAGTTTGGTAAGAAGTACAGGTGCAGACCCAATCCTTAGCATCCTTAGAAATGTCGTGCCAAATGAACTTCGCCTTCAGCAGCTGTGCAGTAGAACGGCACGAGGGATGTGAAAGGTCGTGAATAAAATCAGAAACCTGCCGTCGCATGGGAGCAGGAATCCAAGGTCGCGGTCTACCAGTACTGACGTCACAGAGGAGGGAGGTGTTGGAGTCTCTGAGGGGGAAGTCTTCCCAACGGAGGGATGTGCAGGATGTCCTACATGCTTGATACTCTGGATCCTGTCGTTGGGCTTCAGCCAGGGCGTTGTAATCCAATCAAAGTTGAACGGCAGCCAACGTGTTTCTTGACATGGCATCGACAACGGGATTCAATTTCCCGGGGACGTATTGGAGGGTGCAATAGTATTCAGTCACGGCGGAGAGATGTCGGCGTTGCCGAGCGGACCAGGCATCAGACTGTCGAGTAAAGGCGTGCACCAGAGGCATGTGGTCTGTGCGAATGACGAAGGGCGTACCTTCTAAGAAATCGCGAAAATGACAGACAGCCAAGTGCACCGCCAGCAATTCTCGATCGAAGGTAGAATAACCCGATTCTGCCTTGGACAGTTTTTTGCTGAAGAAGACCAATGGGCAGGGCAAGCCGTTGACCACCTGCTCGAGTACTGCATCAATAGCGACATCGCTGGCATCAGTGGAGAGAAGGAGAGGGGCATGTGGGATAGGAAAGTGGGAGCCGCAGCAGTTGATAGGGCCTTCTTTGCATTGCAGAGGGCTGCTTCTTGAAGGGGACCCCACTTCAGGTCCTTTGGCTTGCCTTTGAGGGAGGCATAGAGGGGAGCAAGAGTGGGGGCAATTGCTGGCAGAAAACAGTGATAATAGTTGATCATACCCAAGAATTCCTGCAAAGCTTTGATGGTCGAGGGCACGGGGAAGTTCTGAACGGCTGCTACCTTCTCAGGGAGGGGGTGGACTCCTTCAGGAGTAATGCGATGCCCTAAGAATGAAACTTCGTTGGCGCCAAAGGTACACTTGTCGTAGCGGACTACAAGGCCGTTTTGTTGCAGGCAGTCGAGCACGATGCGCAGATGACAGACGTGTTCCTCTTTTGAGGAGGAGAACAGAAGTATGTCGTCCACAAAACATACACAGAAAGGGAGGTCCCCTAAGATGCCATCCATGAGACATTGAAACGTGGCCCCAGCATTACGAAGGCCAAAACAGGAGTAATTGAAGGTGTATGTACCAAACGGAGTGGTGATGGCAGTCCTGGGGATGTCTTCTGGGTTCATAGGCACCTGATGATACCCCTTCAGGAGGTCGAGCGTAGAGAAAACCTTTGCTTTGTGCAGGGTAGGAGGTCACGTCAGCAATGTTTGGGAGGGGGGTAGTGATCCGGTTCTGTTTGCATGTTCATGCGCCTCTAATCCCCGCACGGACGGAGGGAGCCGTCTTTCTTCAGAACGATGTGTAAGGGTGACGACCATGGGCTGGAGGCCTTTTGGCAAAGGCCCATCTCCTCCATTTCGGCAAATGTCTGTTTGGCGGCTGCCAATAGTTCCGGTGTCAGACATCTGAATTTTGCGAAGACTGGGGGGTCCCGCCGTCTTCATATGGTGATAAATACTGTGCTTGGCAGGAACCGTGGGCGTTTGGCGAAGTTCTGGACGGAAAACTTCGGGTACGACGTGAGGAGGTGGGCGTAGGCATCCGTGGGTGCGCTAATGTGGAGAGCGAGGTAGAGGGGGCGGGTTGAAGAGGTGTTGACAAGTACGAGTCTGCGTTGACCAATTGTCGGTGGGCGACATCGACGAAAAGGTGGATATGAGAAAGGAAATCCGCACCGAGGATTGGCAATGTGACGTCTGCAACGAGAAACTTCCAATTGAATTTATCGTTCCGAACAATAATGTGAGGTTCTCGTAACCGTAGGTGGGTATCGCAAATCCGTTGGCAGCTACCAAGCGGAAGTCGGCAGATGTAGACTGACTACGTCGTGTCTTGAAGAGTTCCCTTGGCAAAAGAGAACGACAAGCACCCGTGACTATCAAAAATCGCACGCCCGTTCCTGCATCATGTAAAAAGAAAAGATTAGAAACACGGGAGGCCACCGCCACGAGCGATGGCCTACTTACACATTTTTTGGCCACTGACAATCCTCAGCACATTTCTTCGCAGATGCCCCAAATCTGAAGTGGTAGTAGCAAAACTGCGGCGGATGGGAGGTAGTAAGTGGCTGTAGAAGTCATTTGTTGGGGCGCGAGCGATTGTTGGGTCGTGGGCGGCTTTGACGCTGCTTCGGCATGTCACAGTGTAGGCGTGTATGTCTTACGGCATTCATGTCAGCTTCGGTTGACATTGAATAGTCATCCTCTTCATCAGGGGTGGAGGCGTTGATAGAGGTCTTGAAGTGGTTATCCATAAGGTCGACGGTTTTGGTCATCAAGTCCTTTCTGGGTAAACTATCAACATCGGGTATGGCAGTGCATATAGGTCCGGGTAAACGGCGTATCCAAAGGGCACGAAGTAGGTTCACCTCACAAGGAGAGCCGTCTGCAGAAGGTTGCAGGTGAGCGATACTGGTCATTTCCCTGAGGCAAGCGAAGCCCTTTGGTCCCCCAACGGTATTTGCGAGAGCTGAAAAACCTTTGCTACACGTGCGGCTGGCGACAGCGAGTACTGCTGCAGAAGGTATGTTTTGAGGGCGTCATACCCTATTGGGGTGTCCCCTTGTTCACAAAGCCAGTAGAATATTTCTGGGAAGGTGTCCTCGGGTATCGCCGCGAGAACATAACCTGCTTTGGTGATTGAGCGAGTTACGCTCTTGATGCAAAACTGGACTTCTGAGCGCTGAAACCAAGCAAGCGCCTCTCCGCTGGCGAACGGTGAAAGTTTCAATGGGGCAGCCGCAGTGCCAACTTCTGTAGACTCCATCATAGTAACAACGATGGAGGGCGAAGGGGGTGGTGGTGGAAGGCGGCGGGAGCGAGTCGACTACCGGGGTCACCAATGTGACGACCCGAGAGAAGGTTATGAACTCAAAGGCAGTGTGAAAGCAACTAAGTCAATTTATTATAGAACATTCTCTTTTATATACAAAATCACAAGGCAACAGGAAATTACATGTTCGAGAAAAAGACAATGTTACATAGGAGAAACGCAGACATGTTTATTCTGGTTCATTTTAGTGCGAGGGAAGAGCGAAGATACAAGCATAATATATACAAAATGAAGTATGTACAATCGTATGACACACGGTTGGTACTATATATATATATATATATATATGTATTTGAATATGTGCGTGTATATGCACATGTGTTCACAGATATATGTAACTGTAATATTAACATTTTCTAGCTTCATATATAAGCATTTACGGAAAATATTGGTAATTAGTACAGCAAAGGTTTTTTCTCAGGCATGAAATATATAGCGACAACTCAATATTTTTATAATATTATGACTGATTTATCAAGTGGCATATCTTTAAGAAAGTTACACTTCATAACTTGTCTCCGTGAAACCTTACACACAAAATAAGATTTTAAACTTTGGCGTTCCAATGTCTCGGTAGTACAAGAAATAGATTCCTCATATTTTGTATTCCAGAGGATAAAAGCAAAGAAATATATCTTTTTGATATATTATTTGAAGGATTGGTTCGCCTTCTAGGTAAAATGACCCCTTTCGTGTACCAGCCGACTCACTTTTTGCGTTTGAGTGGCATAATGTGTTATTTTCAGTCTCCTATTGGAAATTACAATAATTCCTTTCCACTCACTAACCCCTAATTTCAACTGGAAGTTTTTGAGTGATTCATTCTAATATTAGGTTGGTTTATGAAAACATGAAAATAGGCCACATCCTGATTGGATTATCTCATTTGTAATATGCATTAAACGAAGTTTACGTCTTAGTTTTGTAAACTATAAGGTTATTATTTGGAAACCTATAATCAAAGACATAATGGTAATACACAAATGCACACACATACGCACAAATGCACACACAAACACACACACACACACACACACACATATATATATATATATATATATATGTGTGTGTGTGTGTGTGTGTTTGTGTATGCATATATATATATATATATATATAAAGAATAAGCAGGACAAAAAAATGCATTAGGCAAGGAAAAACTAAGTTGAAGACATTCTTAAAATACGATCATCTAAAGACCATATAGTAACCAGTAAGAAATAATATTTACTTAAAATTACGTAATGGTAAACAATACAGTATAAATTAATCAGTTATAGAGAAAAGAGTGCTGGGAAGTAAATATCGTTCAAAATATTCAGAAAAAAAGTAAAAAAACAATCTTCTTTATGCAATATAAGATGAATGATGAATTGTTTTTCCTACCTTTAAAGGATTGAGTGTTTTAAGAATGTTTTAACAAAGTTTCTTTATTAGATAATATTACGTATTACATATTTCAACCTGTTGAACACCACACACAAATCATACTTACATATATACAGATGCACTCACACACACACACACACACATATATATATAATATATATATATATATATATTTTTTTTTTTTTTTCTGGGGGGGCTCAGTACCTTCCTTGGGTATATTTAACTACAGGGATATTCCCAGAGAATTAAACTAAAGGTTATCACAGAATTCTAACTTCTGGTGTGAGTACCCTAAAGTTTTCCCTCTAGGATATCGTATATCAATAGGGGACGCATGTATTAACACCCCACATTGCTATCTGCACCCCATATAGAGTTAACACCTCGATATGAAAGCGGAGAATAACTGGGAGCCTTTCCACAGTTACACTCGTCCTTGGCTGCTTTTGGTACTCGAAACGTAAACAAACGAGCGCCATTGCTAAATGACGTCATGTCCCGTCCTCATCCTTCAGCCTCTAGCCCCTTGCTTTGGTCGGATTTCCCTTTGTGCGATTTTTATCGACTTACATCGCCGTTATGTCGTTACCTTCAGCCTCGCCTTCTTCAGGAAAGTTGAGTACCAGGTCCCAGTATTGTTTAAAAAAGCTCTAGCCGTAAAGTAACTTTTCCTTTTCTTAAAATATTGTGTTTTTTGGCGGAGCTGTGCCGATCCCGGACGTGCCATTTTATGGCGTCGCTGTTCATATCGCATGCCTTATTTAGTTAGCTAGAACAGCCTTATACGGTCTCTTAACTAATTAATATTATTAGTTATTTAGTCTTCATAGCAAGGAATTACTTATATCGTGCTTTAGCGCTCATCTGACTCGGTCGCCGTTCGACCCCATACTAGATCGCTAGCTTAGCCCCTAGGATGGATAGCCTAGTACTTGTGTTCATGCATGATATATACCAGTGTTCCTAGGTTAAGTTATGAAGATTGTGGCATTATTAAAATACTGTTAACTGTGATGTAAGTGTTTTCGCCTTCGGGGACCATATAGGGGACCGGGTTGATTGCGTATCTTTCAACCCTAACCTAAATGTAGGAACCACTATATGCTCCCTAATCCCCTGCCTGCGGGCATTCCCTCTGTGTGGCCCTGCTTCCCCTTCTATATAGGGGAATCCTGTCTATGAACATAGTATCTATTGCTTCTCTGTCTACCCTAAGGGAACTGATCCCCCCTTAGGGTTGTGACCGAGAAATAAGGAACGGCTCTGCCCTTCCTCAGTTGCACCTGGTTGGGATACTCCTCCCTCCCTGCAACTTGCGATGTGTCTTTCAGCCTACCTAGCCTAGGAGTTAACCCTCTTTCTCTAGGTTAGGCTCTGGGGGTTGATTCTGTGCTTTTATAGTTTGAGACGGTACTCCTGTACCATTCTTATTCTGGTTACCTAACCTAGGTTAGGGAGCGTTTCTCCCTCTCCTTGGTGGCCGTTCTTGTACAGAGCCTCCCCTATGAAAGACCCCTCATCTTCTCCCTCCTAACCTATCCCTTTGGTGTAGGCTTGCCTATACACATCTGTCCTTAGTCCTACAACTCCTCCCTTGGGTGGAGTGGTAGGGCTAACTTGTTCTCCTGCTGAGCTGGCCGCTCTGGTACATATACCCTACATAGCGTTCTATGGGGGTAGTCGCTGGCCGCGGTCCGGCAGGCGGAGGTTTCCCCCTCTTGAGTGCCCTCTAACTGTACCTTGGGTTACCCCAGGCACCCGGCCGACTGCTGGCCCCCTGCCGCCGGATGCTAGGAGTATCCACTCCTATCATGAATGCACTCTCTCCGGAGGGATGCCGGAGGGGTAGGTGGTCTTACCCCTCCCATCCCTCCTTACCTTTCTCTCTGTCTATCCTGGTGCCGGTCCCTTGCCGCCTCCACCACCGGCGATACCGCCTTGCCTCTGGTGACATTCTTTCATAAGATGCCCTTCCCCCTCTAAGACGTATGCCTTCTGTGTACCGAGGCTGCCGCCTTCCGTCGGCATACAACCGGCGTCCCACCAACCATTTTACCTAGTAACATCTGACTGAACCTCCGTGCCGGCCGCCTGTGACGCGGGTATTGATTGCCGGTGGTCTAGGTATACAACCATATACATATCTATCTTATGAATTGATCCAAGCTTACCAGGCCGTCAGCCGTCGGCTGACGGAGACGCCGCCTCCTGCCGGAGACCTGCCGCTGTGCCGGCGGTCGCCACAATGGTATTATATTTTAGATACTGAATGTGTCTGTCTTGATGCCTTCCACCCTGCAGGACCGGGCCTCCAGTGTGCTGCCGGTCTGCCGGCACCCCCTGGAGACGTTAAGGGACATGCACCCCTTCTCATGCCTGCCGAAAATATGCCGGCAGCCAACATACTGTAGCTAGATAGCTTAGCCACTTCCACATATAGGTATTGTCTTACCTTTGAAATTGTGGCTGTGCTGTCTGATTGCACATTGCAATATTCCAGCATACTCTGTGTGTCTTAGCGCAGCCGATTGCCGGAACCTATATCTAATAAGGGGTTTTCTCTACTCCCCTTCTACCAGGGATCTGAGTGGTCTCCATCCCTGCTACACCTCGCAGGCAATTTCTGCTAGAGGCTTAGCTTCTACCCACCACGGCTTATCCATATGGATTTCCGTTTTGTGACCCTCAGCCACAAAAGAAATTGCCTACTGATAAGGTTAAGGTAACCGACTGGGCGGGATTCACAAGTATGTGTCTATCTACTTCCTTTCCCGCTCTCTACTCTCAGGCATTATAATACCTTATGAATTATTTTAATGCTTAAAAATTTAAATTAAGTTATCTTAATTTTAGAGTAATGTAAGTCATTCTTATGCCTTCCATGCACTCAAGATCTCTCTCTTTTACAGGAGGAGTATATGAAGTGCGAAAGCAGCTTTTGTGGAGTGAAGCGCCCGGAACTTCTACGGGCACAAGGCGTGCCGGACCCACGCCCCCTGCGCCGCCAGAGAGGCGACCTAAAATACTGGGACCAGCAGCACTGTACAGTCTGCAAGAGTCGTTCGGTCGAGGCGTTCGATGATCCTCCTTCAGCGGAGGCAAGGGACAACGCTCGAGAGAAGCTACGCAAGTGGGTGCATGGCTTCCAGAAGAACGCCACCGGACCGTATCTCGCCAGCGAAGATTTGAGGGCCTTGCTGTTTCCAAAGGCATCTAAAGACTCTGTGATCCCCAGTGATCAGATCCCCACCATCCAGCTCGTGGTGGAACCTGATATCGTCATGAGTGCCACTTGGATTCCGATAACGTGGAACGTATGTCGGAAGTGTCGGAAGAGACGGAGAAGAACCTCATGGGTGAGGAGCTCGACTATGAGGAAGATCAGGGGGAATATCCTGATTCGGAGTCCGAGGTCGCTCCCACTCCTACTCCCGCAGCGACTCCTGCACCGTCAGAGGAACCTGTTCCTTTGACTTCCGCCACCCCGGACCCTCTTCCATCAGGTACTCAGGAGGTCTTCAGATGCTTGATGCCCTCATGGAAAGAAAACTTCAAGAGACCCATGAGCAATTCCAGTCTACCCTAGTGAGTTTTAAACAACCTAAACGGATTTCGGTTAAGGACCTCCCCTCTTGCTCGGATACTAACCCATGGAGATATGCTGAGCATATGCCGATCACAACTGGTAAGATCTTCATCAGTGAGAAGGTCGGCTCTATCTTGTTGGAAGAAGTGAAATTCTTCCCGAACTTCGAGGCTTATCCAGACTGTTACGTCCGGCTCAGGTCCGAACAAGCCTCAAAGGAAGAGACCGAACCAAAGGAAGGAATCGTATTTGATCTCGCGAAGGCCCAGGCTATGCTAGCCAGTGCGGTGAAGAGTAGGGGTTTCACCAACTCCAAGATGCCGGCGCTCAGTAAGAAGCACCCAACCTTTGTTGCGCCGAATGTTGCGACCTTCCCCTACAGAAAAGGCCTTCACAGCGGTCTTGAAATAAGTGGAGGAAGGGAAACCTTGCCCTGCACTGGAGGAGGGCAGACCCTTCTCCATTACCGATCCTCCCGATGATAGGCACTGGAAAGACGTCCAGTCGACCTTCATGGTGGGGAGGTTAGAGCCTGACGTAGCCGGTCGTCAGATCAATGAGGACCTCCCGAGGCTAAATGATCACCTCCTTCGTAGGGAACACGATACGAAGGAGAAGCTTGCCACATCGCTGTCCCTCCAGGTACAGCTTGAACTCATGGACGGGGACACTAGAGTCCCGGACTTTTACATGGTCCTAGCCAAAACACACTTGGCAACGGTGACTAAGGACCTGTACAGCTTCACTAAGGCTCGCAGAGCCTGTCGTGAATTCGTGTTTGCCAGCGCGACGGTAAAACACAAACACCGGAGGCTGATTTCCTCCAATATCTGGGGTAAATACCTCTTTCCCTCCTCCCTGGTGAAAGAGATTGCACACAAGGCCACCATGGAGAACAGGAACCTTCTCCACAAGTGGGGCATGTCGAGAAAAAGGAAATCCTCTCAGGACGATGGCCCTCAACCTAAGAGGAAGTCCCAGAAACCGAAACCCCAGCAACGTCAACAGAGACGGCAGTTTCCGGGTTCCCCTACTCCCCAAGTGGCAGCACGGCCACAGCAGACCTTTTAGTTGGTCCCCCAGCCGGTTGTGTCGCAGTCACCGGTCTTTACCCCTGCATTTGAGCAACATGCTACTACCTTTCATCCCAGAGGTAGGGGCTCAAACAGAGGTTCCGGCAGAGATTCGTCTTCCCGCCCCTCCAGAGGCAGAGGAGGAAGGGGAGCTTGTGGCCGAGGTGGCAAACCCTCGGGACACCAGAAGCAATGAAGTGCTTCCGGTGGGAGGAAGACTCCGCCAATTCCAGGATTGTTGGACCTTTGATCCCTGGGCACACAGCATCGTCAAGAAGGGACTAGGCTGGAGCTGGAAGCAACCACTCCCAGCTTTCCAGCAATTCTTCCAACAGTCAACACCCCTCCTGGAAGAATACGTCCTAGAACTCTTGAACAAGAAGGTGATCAGGAGGGTAAAGTCAACCAGGTTCCAAGGGAGACTATTTTGCGTTCCCAAGAAGGACTCCGACAAACTCAGAGTCGTTCTAGACTTTTCCCCTCTCAACAAGTTCATTGCGAACAACAAGTTCAAGATGCTGACTCTTCAACAAATAAGGACCCTTCTGCCTCAAGGGGCCTACACGGTCTCCATAGACCTGGTGGATGCCTTCTGACACGTTCCAATGAGTCATCACGCTTCCTCCTACCTAGGATTTCGACTCCAAAGGAAAAGTTACGCCATCAGGGCCATGCCCTTCGGGGTCAACGTGGCTCCACGGATCTTCACCAAGCTGGCAGATGCCATCGTCCAACAGTTCCGCCTCCGCTGCGTCCAAGTGATGGCCTACCTAGACGACTGGCTGGTCTGGGCGTCATCGCCCGAAGATTGTGTAAGAGCCTGCAACAAAGTCACCCAGTTCCTAGAGCATCTGGGATTCAAGATAAGCACCGAGAAATCTCGCCTCTCTCCAGCTCAGAAGTTCCAATGGTTGGGAATCCATTGGAAACTTCAGTCACACCGCCTTTCCATCTCGCAGAAGAAAAGGAAGGAAATAGCAGGGTCTGTCAGAAGACTGCTGAAATCCAAACGGATCTCAAGACGACAGCAGGAACAAGTTCTCGGCTCTCTACAGTTCGCCTCTGTGACAAACCCAGTGGTTCGCGCACAGCTAAAGGATGCTGGGGGAGTCTGGGGACGTTTCGCATCCATCGCTCGAAAAAACCTCAAGAGACGGCTTCCAAACAGACTTCGCTTACTATTAAAGCCGTGGTCGGAAGCAAAGGCCCTGAAAAGGTCCATTCCTCTTCAACACCCGCCTCCATCGATCAACATCCACACGGACGCTTCACTGGAGGGTTAGGGAGGTCACTCCCACCAACGACAGGTTCAGGGAACATGGTCTCCCCTATTCAAGACGTTTAACATCAACATCTTGGAGGCCATGGCGGTTCTTCTCACCCTGAAGAAACTCTCCCCGCCTCCCTCGATCCACATCCGTCTGACTCTGGACAACTCGGTGGTAGTCAGATGTCTCAATCGTCAGGGCTCGAGATCGCCCCAGATAAATCAGGTACTTCTTCCGATCTTTTGTCTGGCAGAAAAGAAGAAATGGCACCTGTCTGCAGTTCACCTACAAGGATTCCGCAATGTGACGGCGGACGCTCTATCACGGACAAGCCCAATAGAGTCGGCAAGGTCTCTAGACGCAAGATCATTCTCCTTCATCTCTCACCAAGTCCCGGAACTTCAGATCGATCTCTTCGCAACGAGCGACAACAATCAACTTCCTCGATATGTGGCCCCGTACGAGGACCCCAAGTCAGAAGCAGTGGATGCCATGTCACTAGATTGGAACAGATGGTCCAGGATATACCTGTTCCCTCCCCACAATCTTCTGCTGAAAGTCCTCTCCAAACTGAGAACCTTCAAAGGGACAGCGGCCCTAGTGGCTCCCAAGTGGCCCCGGAGCAATTGGTACCCTCTGGTCCTGGAGCTGCAGCCCAGTTCTCTCTCAACAAGTACAGAAGTCGACTGTCTTCGCTTCATCACTGAAAGTCAGGGACCTTCATCTCATGATTTTCTCTCCTTAGCCGCAAAGAAAAGGTTTGGAATCGCAAAGAAAATTCTAGACTTCCTCAAGGAATACAAGACTGAATCCACACGACGGCAGTACGAATCTTCCTGGAGAAAGTTGGGTCTCGTTCGTCAAAGCAAAAAATCCTATGGAAATCACCATTGATTTTTGCATGTCCTTTTTCATTCACCTTCATGGACAAGGCTTAGCAGCCAACACAATTTCCACCTGCAAATCGGCTTTAACTAGACCACTACTGTACGCTTTCCAGATTGATCTGTTCAGTGATATCTTCAATAAAC
>NC_090736.1:21470738-21473238 GCF_036898095.1 Palaemon carinicauda | reverse complement strand
CTTATTATTATTATTATTATTATTATTATTATTATTATTATTATTATTATTATGATTATTATTATTATTATTATTATTATTATTATTATTATTATTATTATTATTATTATTACTGACATCAGTCTGTTAGTTAGTTAATTTACTTATTTGTATGTTTACTTGTGAGCTACTTTACACAAAAACTACCGTACCAATTTTGACCAAATTTCGTAGTAATGTTGGGTATGACTTAAGTGTAAATCTGTAACATTGGGTTAAAGTACATCAAAGTACAAGTATGTAGCAGTACTTTGAAGGTAATAGTAATGTTATGTATTTGGCAATTATTTTACTAATTTATATTCTGTTTGTGAACAAAATTACGCAAAGAACTACTGAATAAACACTAAAGAAACTTGGAAGACTTATGGAGTATGACCCAAGGACAAATCTATAAGAATTTGAATAAAATCATTGAAGTATAACAACCCAGTGGAGTTAAGAGCAAAATAAGGCTGCTTGGCGTGGCGAAGGCATGATCGCTGATGAGGTGCCCCCTCTAGTTATTATTATTATTATTATTATTATTATTATTATTATTATTATTATTATTATTATTATTATTATTATTATTATTATTTCAAATGCGTTCATTTAAATAATCTTAACGGTAAAGAGCCATGAGGACCATAGAAGTAAAATGAATCCAAATTCTAAGACATAAATAGCCCTAACTGATGAAATAATTATTCTGTAGAAAATATATTAAGACATGCACAAAGAATTTGCTCAGAAAAGTAAAGAAATGTAACTGCCGTTGTGTATTGTGCTCTGCCACTTTATATATATATATATATATATATATATATATATATATATAAATATATATATATATATATATATATATATATATATGTGTATTTATATATATATATATATATATGTATATATATATATGTGTATATATATATATAATATATATATATATATATATATATATATATATATATATATATATATATATATATACAGTATATATTTATATATATATACACACACACACACACACAACACACACATATATATATATATATATATATATATGTGTGTGTGTGTGTGTGTGTGTGTGTGTGTGTATTAATTACTTTGGTTCCAGTGATACAAAAAAGAAAGTAAGAGAGAAAACAACAGCTAGGCCCTACTTTAACTGTAGATCAAAACTAATTATCAACATAATCATATATCAGTTATGAGTTTGATTACCGTAAGGGAGTAGTAACTAAGAGTCTATATAACTAAATGTCCATAACTTCATTGTTCTAGACTAGTATGCCCGAGCCGTCAAAAATTGCGTCTGAATATTTAGATCTAACCATTTTCCCCCTTCTCCTCTCTTAACTACAACCCAATGGTTCGGCAATTTGTGGGAGAGTGCTGTATCCATGTGTACCTCTCAGGATACCCCCTCTTGCCTTAACAAGAAATACACACACACACACACACACACACACACACACACACACACATATATATATATATATATAATATATATATATATATATATATATATATATATATATATATATATATATATATATATATATATATATATATATGTGTGTGTGTGTGTAATCATACACTTGCTCTTCATTATTTAGGGATATTCTCTATATATAAATTCCCGCAATCTTATGCATGTTCAAGAAATAAAATGACCTGTTTTCAAGAGACAAAGTATCCATTGAGATGAACCAAAGGGCTAAATGTCTACACCTCCATAAAGTGTTCTATACGCAAAATGCTTGGAATGATTTCATTTGGAACTTTTATGATTCAGTAGATACATCTTTTCCCATTCTTCAAAAGACAAAACCTTCATTGGAAAGTACTCTGTAGAAACTTGAGGACTAAGTATTAACTTTGGACAGTGTTTAAGAAGTAGAAAACTTCTTAGATGGATTTAATGTAAAATGTTCATGCCATGATATCTATATTTTCTATTATCAACACAAAGAACACTTTTTAATAAAATTTTAGAAATATATTTTATCAATAACTCTATACGCCCTTAAGTTTTCTAATGAAAAAACACATGTATAAATGAATTTAACCATAATCTAGCTGACTAAATGGACGTTAATAAGGCGGTTAGGGTATCGGCTTAGGAACTTAAGGGTCTCAGCCATTGCCACATGTAAGAGGTTTTCGATAGGAAGCCTTTTAAATCGGTTTACAGGTCAATTTAAAGGCCAATCCCAGGTAGAGGGTTTAAAGGTACGGTTAAAAATTGCCTTACCATTTCTTCTCTTGCTTTCATCATTTAACTAGTTGTATTTCTCTTCATTACATTTCGTTTCGTATGCCGTGCGACATGTTTTTCCAATGATTATGGCAACACTCTTCCCATGGGTGAGTAATGGAACCCCGTAGTTCCAAAATAGTTTTTTTTGTTGTGATTGTGCTTTGTTATTTTGAAGCGATTTCGTCACCTTTTCGGACTAGTGAACTTTAATTGTGTGTT
>NC_090736.1:21430738-21448238 GCF_036898095.1 Palaemon carinicauda | reverse complement strand
GTTTTTTTTTTTTATCTATTTATTTATTATTTTTTTTTTTTGGTAGGGGAATAGTGAAATAAATCTTTCATATATGAAATATAAAAAAAAAAAACCTTAGAAAATCAATTGGAAGAGAAATAAGACGGAATAAAATTTTTCCTATTGGGTATACAGAGCCATTAGTATTCTTAGGCCTTCAACACCTGAAACTTTTTATTTTTTATTTTTATGTTATTCACAATGGGTGGCCGATGTGGTAACGTCCCTGACTGGTGAACGCTAGACTGGGATTCGGGTCCTGCTAAAACTCGTTTATTCCTTTGATCTCTGCAACATCATCATGCTTGTGAGCTAAGGATGGGGGTTTGTGGGAGCCTATAGGTCAATCTGCTGAGTCATCATACAGCCATTGTGTAGCCCTCTTTGGTCCTAGCTTGGGTGGAGAGGGGCTTGTGTGCTGATCACTATGCACATATGGCCAGTCTCTAGGGCATTGTCCTGCTTGATAGGGCAATTTCACTGTCCATTACCTCTGCCATTCATGATCCGCCTTTTAATCTTCAAACCCGGCTTTAGGTAATTCACCCTCTTAGAATTTCCTCTGAATTATTAACCTTTTAGAAATTGCAGGTATCATGTGAATGTGGTTGTTGATTGCTCGTTACCATCTACATATTTTCTTATACTTTTGTTTTTCAGTTCTCAAATGAATTCATATATACTATATGTTTAACCGTAAACTGAAAGGTGTGTGGTCCTAACCCCATTTTCGTTGTACGTGACATATTTGTGACACACACACACACACACACACACACATACATACATATATATATATATATATATATATATATATATATATATATATATATATATATATATATATATATATATATATATATATATATATATATATATATATATATATACACACACACACTCATACAACAAGTGCAGCCGTCTCTAGTCCACTACAGGACAAAGCCCTCAAACATGTTCTTATTTATATTTGCGGTTTGCCCATTTCCCATCATCACTCTAGCCCACTGAGGATTGGTGATTTTGGGAGACTTGTCTGATCGCTCACATCATGGGTGGCCCTGATGTGTACAGCATTGCTGACCATGACGTCACACAAATCTTTCACCACGTTAAGGTATCTCCCGCTTAGAAAGGGATATATATATATATATATATATATATATATATATATATATATATATATATATATATATATATATACAGTATATATATATATATATATATATATATATATATATATATATATAAATATATATATATATATATATATATATATATATATATATATATATATATATATATATATATATATATATATATATATATATATATATATATATATACACAGTATATATATATATATATATATATATATATATATATATATATATATATATATATATATATATATATATATATATATATATATATACTGTATATATATATATATATATATATATATATATATATATATGTATGTATGTATGTATGTGTAAAATCAAACACCTTCCTATTGAAGGTTGAGCCACCAGGTTATATCCATACAGATGGTTAGCAGATTTCTATGGGATGCGGCTGCTAGCATCTGCCCCTTTAACGTTAATGGTCATTTGTACAGACGATGACGGCTCTTGCTATTTCATATTGCCGCACAAATAATTGCTGACTATGTCCAGAGTTCCCTATCTTCAATTGTTGGAAGATCATTGTGGTAGGAAACGTGTTACAGTTACCAATAGAACCTCCATGCTATTTGCTACTTAATATTATACCTATACAGAAGCGTCATAAACAGCGCATCGAATCACTCCCCTCTATCTTGTATGTACTCTAAGGTCTATCTTTTATAAAACTTCTTTCATTTACTCTAGCAAAAACTATCTATTTATTTTCTATCCTTTTTTTCAATTTTTGCACTATTTAAAGTTTTCCATCAGCTAAATCCACCTTCACTGCTCCATCTTCCTGGTTCCTAGTTGTCTGAATATCCTAACTGTTTCAGCCTCTTGAATAAGACCATTTCCGGATTCAGGACTGGTATAATATTGTTGTGTATGTAGGCGAAATATTTGAACTTGAGTCACGGGAATCTCGTACATCCTAGTTTGTAAGGCAGCTAAGCGTAGGCTTTGTTAGGACTGATGGGTATTGCTGCTCGATTCAGAGTCCTCGTAGAATTGCACGTAGTTCTAGACTGTAAATCCTCAATACCAGGTGATTTAAATAACTACATTGATTGGGCATTAACTAAGCATAAATCAATCATTTCTAAAAATGATTCATTGCTTCAGTCATTTTATTCTTCCCGAACTCTCCATTCTTATCATATCCTCACAATACACTCGCAGATTGTGATTCTTTCCTCTTATATATACTGTAGAGGCCTGGGAGCGTCCTTGAAAGCGTTTTAATTTCCATTTTTCTTGGTGAGGGATTTATAATGGTTATGCATTCAAGTGTTACTTTACATGAAAAACCTTTAAGTACAAGGATTTTTTTCTATAAATCGAAAGAAAAATATTAACTTCTCAACGAGAGAGAGAGAGAGAGAGAGAGAGAGAGAGAGAGAGAGAGAGAGAGAGAGATGAACACTGTACAGAAGGTACATTCGTGTCAATCTGAGGCATATTGTTAACTTAGAGAATTGAGAGTTAAACGACATTTTGTAAAGAACTTTGGTATATTTAATTTTAATAACTTGAATCTCCAGCAATGGATTTAGAAATGCTACCAATTTGGTTATTGGGATATTTCTAGTATATTCCCTATGGAAGTGAATCAAGATTATAATAATATACCATAATTCAGCTAGTCCCCGTAAAAGGTTAAAAAACTTGTAGAATTTTTGTGTATGCAGTAGTAATAATTTTTCATAATAAAGATAGAAACAGCCTTCTCCAACCGGTTTTTGAACTCGAGAAAAGTTAAATGGAGTTTCGAACACTTTTGCATAGGATCGAAGAAACTTCAGTGCGAGAAGTAACACCTTATCGATATAAATGTGGATGGGTGGGGGGTGGGATGTAGGATGTCACCAAAGTGCATTTCAAATCCTGATGGGAATCAATTAGGAATGTAAAAAAAAAAAAAAAAAAAAATGAGGGTATTAGTGGAATCAACTAAATTGGTATACATCGATTTATTATCAATACCACTAAATGGTTGATTGAAAGATAAAGCATACAAGGGTGTTTTTTAGTATATAAGTCTTTCATGAATCGCTAGGCCTAAATATATTTGGCGATAGAAGAGGCGTCATTGTTGAAACGTTTGTTTTGGAATGTTGCAAACATTCCTGCCCGCAACCTATTGGACGGGTGTTTGAGATTAGGTAAAATTTAATAATTTCTAGAACTGTTTGCAACATCAAAACCTCACTATCCATTAGATCTAGGGATGTAAAGTTTGGGGTCTGCGTGCTAACCCATTAACAGCTATTATATGGTTCTCCCTGGTCGTAGCTAGGGTGGAAAGTGGGCTTGGGGGCTGATCAAATGTATATATATAACCAGTCTCTAGGGCATTATCCTGTCTATAGGACCTAGTCTTGTCTCTTCCTCTCTGCTATTCATGAGTTACCTTTAAAATTACGCCATTCACACCAACTTTAGGTCATATTCGATAAAAGCTTCGAAGTTTTATTGTGGTGTGATGAAGTGAGTTTTAATATTTCCAAACTAACCAAGATCCTGTTGACATAAACAGTAAATATGTTCCCAAGACGATAGCTAATTGTTGGGGGTTTTAGACTATAGTCCAGCTGTAAAGGGTTATGATTTAGTGTTGTTGTCATATTTCCTTATGCACATTCATCCTATTTTTTTTTTTTTTTTTTTTTTATTGGGGTTGCTATGCCTTGCATTATATTATAAACTGCAGAGAGTAACAATGAAAAGAGGATTAGCTGGCTGTTCTTTCCAGTCTTTAGCCTAAAACTAAGGTTTTTGCTTTTTCTTTATAGAAATAACGAGGAAAGAATGATCATGACATTCTAATGTTAGGAAATATACATTTCTGAATTTGGATAGGATGGTTAACACTCTGTGGAACTCTGGTAATGATTTTATAGAAATAAACTATACACACACACACACACACATATATATATATATATATATATATATATATATATATATATATATATATATATATATATATATATATATATACAGTATATATATATATATATATATATATATATATATATATATATATATATATATATATATATGTATGTATGTATTTATATACATATGTGATTATATAGATTAATGTATATTTTATGTATATATATATATATATATATATATATATATATATATATATATATATATAGCCCTATGTTACATATACATATATATATATATATATATATATGTTACATATTTACATATGTATATATATATAGATATATATATATATATATATATATATATATATATATATATATATATATATATATATATATATATATATATATATGTATATATATATATATATATATATATATATATATATATATATATATATATATATATATATATATATATATATATATATATATATATATACATACATATATAAGTATATATAAATGCATATACTGTATATGTGAGAGTGTAAATAGACATACATAGTATGTGTATGTGTATACATGCACAAAAGAGATTTCATCTCGAATGCTACGCATGATGAAAGACAACGAACTGATCATAATTTAGAGACATTCATAAATGTTAAATCGTTACGTCTGTCTTTAGTAAATATCATTTTCTAGCAACACATTTATTTTTTTTTTCCTTTTTTTTCTTTTTTTTTTTTTTTTTGCTAAACCTAACATAACCCGACATTTTATTCATTGGTGACCTTTCAACATTCAGTTATCTGCTTTGCTAATAGCTTTTCAGTTAGTGGGAGTAAAATATACATTTGGCATTTATTTCAGCTTTAAAAAATCCTTTTAAATAATTGAAATGTTTCTTTTTGCTATGAAAGTAATTGAACATACTTGGAACATTCTAGGCACCTGTGAACTCTAAAAAGATATATAAATACAAACACACAAAACATTTGGACTCGCACATACATACTGTGCGCGCTCATATACAGACAACATCCTACGATCGCTCATATGCATAGCAGCTTACGATACGGGTTGAATTAATTGTATTTTTGATATGCAGCGTTATCTAAGGAGAATTTTACAGTTTTTTCTGCGTTTTTTTATGAACTGAATATTAATAAGTGAATAGCTAATCATTAATTGTGAGCTTTGTCAATAGCATTATTTTTTTGACAGCGATAATACTGACTATATTGATAAAAATAATTATATTGATAACAAAATTAATGACAATAAGTATATAATATTACTTTGGTAGGAAACTCTTTCCTAACAAGTTTTATTCTGCATATTGTGTACCAGCTTAGTATTGTAGAATAAAACAAACATTTTAATAGAATTTTCCTACAACTTCCTCCGATCACCAACCATCCCGTGTCAGCATGGCTGACGTATGCAAAGTAGGTGAAATGGTATAATGATTCGATAATCAACTTCTACATAACTACTGCCGTCATTTTCATTGTAAATACAGATTTGCAATGTAAAAACTTCCAATCATTTAGCCTTGGCTACACAGTCATGCTCTGAATATGTATCTCTTATGCATACTAGCTTACTCTGAATTTATATTGCAGTTTACTAACAGATCTAATTTAATTAGGTAATTATGCTTGAACGCTATTACTCTAATTTATGTATATTCTTCTGCATGAACTACTTCCTGTACCTCAAACACATCAACCTACTTGAATTTTGTATTGCCATATGCCAAAGGCCCTGTTCAAATTCTGTGTTGTTACATACAAAGCGGACTACTCTGACTTTATACTGTTTTCTACTCACTTTTTAATACTCAAATTTGTACTGCTTTTTTTGCCACTGATATCCTACGATTTTAAATTACCTTAAGAACACAGTAATGCTTTAATATGACATCTACAAACTAGCTTAATCTGATTTTTTACTACTAGGCTACGGCTGTAGTTGGAAAATCAGGATGCTACAAGCCCAAGGTCTCCAACTGGAAAATAGGCCAGTGATGAAAGGAGATAAATAAAATGCATAAGAAGGAAAGAATAATAAATATGAAATGTCTTGAGATCGGTAACAGCGTTCTGCCCATTGGCTTACTCTGAATTGATACTGTCTTCTAAAAGCTGACTTAATCTGATTTTATAATACCGTGTACCCAATAGCCTTCACCAAGTTTGTACTGCCTTCTAAAATCTGGTGCATTGGTTTTACAATACCTTCTTCATACTTGACTGCTCGGAATTTTCACTGTCCTTTGCTCACTGGAATACATTGATTTTAATCTGCCGCCAGCACATTGGCCGTCTTTACTGCCTTTTGCAAACTAACCTACACAGGTTTTTTGCTCTGTTTTGGGCACTGGTATAATATAATTTCATACTGCTCTATGTATGTTTCACTTACCTGTTTTTTATTAACCTGTGCGAATTGAAATACCGTCTACACATTGGCCTACTCTTTATTCATACTGCTTTACATTCAATAACGTACTCCAATTCAGTACTTGCTTATGTCCACTGGTCTGCTAAAATTTTGTACTGCCTTATAAACCTAAGCCCACTCAGGCATTGTACTGGCTTCTGCACACTGGCACATTGATTTCTTTACTCTCTACTGTACACAGGCCTACTTTGATTTTTTCTGCCTTCGGCATATTTCATTACTTTGGCTTTATACCAATTTCTTCATATTGTCTTATTCATGTTTTGTATTGACTTATGTACACTGGATTACTCTGATTCTGCAATCTTTTCAGCACAATGGGCTACTCTGTTTTTATCACTGTATTATACATATTATCCTTCTATGGTTTCGTACGCTAGAATGCTATGATTTTGTATCCGTATCACCTTATGCATACTCGACAACTATGGTTTTCTTACTGGTTTATGAAAACTGACCTGTCTACTCAGATTCTGTACTGGCATGTGAACACGAGTCTTCTCAGATTTTGTACTGCCTTCTGCGAACTGCTCTACTCAGATTCTGTACTGACATGTGGGCACTGGCCTACTTAGATTTTGTATTGCCTTCTACAAACCTGTCTACTCAGATTCTGTAGGGGCATGTGAACACGAGTCTTCTCAGATTTTGTACTGCCTTCTGCGAACTGCTCTACTCAGATTCTGTACTGCCATGTGGACACTTGCCTATCAGATTCTGTACTGCCCTCTGCGAACCTGTACACTACTCAGAATCTGTACGGGCATGTGAACACGAATCTTCTCAGATTTTGTACTGCCTTCTGCGAACTGCTCTACTCAGATTTTGTACTGCCATGTGGACACTTGCCTATCAGATTTTGTACTGCCCTCTGCGAACCAGTACACTACTCAGAATATGTACGGGCATGTGAACACGAATCTTCTCAGATTTTGTACTGCCTTCTGCGAACTGCTCTGCTCAGATTCTGCACTGACATGTGGGCACTGGCCTACTTAGATTTTGTATTGCCTTCTACAAACCTGTCTACTCAGATTCTGTAGGGGCATGTGAACACGAGTCCTCTCAGATTTTGTACTGACTTCTGCGAACTGCTCTGCTCAGATTCTGTACTGACATGTGGACACTGGCCTACTTAGACTTTGTATTGCCTTTTACAAACCTGTCTACTCAGATTCTGTAGGGACATGTGAACACGAGTCTTCTCAGATTTTGTACTGCCTTCTGCGAACTGCTCTACTCAGATTTTTTACTGACATGTAGGCAATGGCCTACTTAGATTTTGTACTGCCTTCTACAAACCTGTCTACTGAGATTCTGTAGGGGCATGTGAACACCAGTCTTCTCAGATTTTGTACTGCCTTCTGCGAACTGCTCTACTCAGATTCTGTACTGACATGTGGGCAATGGCCTACTTAGATTTTGTATTGCCTTCTACAAACCTGTCTACTCAGATTCTGTAGGGGCATGTGAACACGAGTCTTTTCAGATTTTGTACTGCCTTCTGCGAAATGCTCTACTCAGATTCTGTACTGACATGTGGGCAATGGCCTACATAGATTTTGTACTGCCTTCTACAAACCTGTCTACTCAGATTCTGTAGGGGCATGTGAACACGAGTCTTCTCAGATTTTGTACTGCCTTCTGCGAACTGCTCTACTCAGATTCTGTACTGACATATGGGCACTGGCCTACTTAGATTTTGTACTGCCTTCTACAAACCTGTCTACTCAGATTCTGTTGGGGCATGTAAACACGAGTCTTCTCAGATTTTGTACTGCCTTCTGCGAACTGCTCTACTCAGATTCTGTACTGACATGTGGGCAATGGCCTACTTAGATTTTGTACTGCCTTCTACAAACCTGTCTACTCAGATTCTGTAGGGGCATGTGAACACGAGTCTTCTCAGATTTTGTACTGCCTTCTGCGAACTACTCTACTCAGATTCTGTACTGCCATGTGGACACTTGCCTATCAGATTCTGTACTGCCCTCTGCGAACCTGTACACTACTCAGAATCTGTACGGGCATGTGAACACGTGTCTTCTCAGATTTTGTACTGCCTTCTTCGAACTGCTCTACTCAGATTCTGTACTGCCATGTGGACACTTGTCTATCAGATTCTGTACTGCCCTCTGCAAACCTGTACACTACTCAGAATCTGTACGGGCATGTGAACACGAATCTTCTCAGATTTTGTACTGCCTTCTGCGAACTGCTCTACTCAGATTTTGTACTGCCATGTGGACACTTGCCTATCAGATTTTGTACTGCCCTCTGCGAACCAGTACACTACTCAGAATATGTACGGGCATGTGAACACGAATCTTCTCAGATTTTGTACTGCCTTCTGCGAACTGCTCTGCTCAGAGTCTGTACTGACACTGACATGTGGGCACTGGCCTACTTAGATTTTGTATTGCCTTCTACAAACCTGTCTACTCAGATTCTGTAGGGGCATGTGAACACGAGTCTTCTCAGATTTTGTACTGACTTCTGCGAACTGCTCTGCTCAGATTCTGTACTGACATGTGGACACTTGCCTACTTAAACTTTGTATTGCCTTTTACAAACCTGTCTACTCAGATTCTGTAGGGGCATGTGAACACGAGTCTTCTCAGATTTTGTACTGCCTTCTGCGAACTGCTCTACTTAGATTTTGTACTGTCATGTGGGCAATGGCCTACTTAGATTTTGTACTGCCTTCTACAAACCTGTCTACTCAGATTCTGTAGGGGCATGTGAACACCAGTCTTCTCAGATTTTGTACTGCCTTCTGCGAACTGCTCTACTCAGATTCTGTACTGACATGTGGGCAATGGCCTACTTAGATTTTGTATTGCCTTCTACAAACCTGTCTACTCAGATTCTGTAGGGGCATGTGAACACGAGTCTTCTCAGATTTTGTACTGCCTTCTGTGAACTGCTCTACTCAGATTCTGTACTGACATGTGGGCAATGGCCTACATAGATTTTGTACTGCCTTCTACAAACCTGTCTACTCAGATTCTGTAGGGGCATGTGAACACGAGTCTTCTCAGATTTTGTACTGCCTTCTGCGAACTGCTCTACTCAGATTCTGTACTGACATGTGGGCAATGGCCTACTTAGATTTTGTACTGCCTTCTACAAACCTGTCTACTCAGATTCTGTAGGGGCATGTGAACACGAGTCTTCTCAGATTTTGTACTGCCCTCTGCAAACTGCTCTACTCAGATTCTGTACTGACATGTGGGCAGTGGCCTACTTAGATTTTGTACTGCCTTCTACAAACCTGTCTACTCAGAATCTGTACGGGCATGTGAACACGAATCTTCTCAGATTTTGTACTGCCTTCTGCGAACTGCTCTACTCAGATTTTGTACTGACATGTGGGCAATGGCCTACTTAGATTTCGTATTGCCTTCTACAAACCTGTCTACTCATATTCTGTAGGGGCATGTGAACACGAGTCTTCTCAGATTTTGTACTGCCTTCTGCGAACTGCTCTACTCAGATTCTGTACTGACATGTGGGCAATGGCCTACATAGATTTTGTACTGCCTTCTACAAACCTGTCTACTCAGATTCTGTAGGGGCATGTGAACACGAGTCTTCTCAGATTTTGTACTGCCTTCTGCGAACTGCTCTACTCAGATTCTGTACTGACATGTGGGCACTGGCCTACTTAGATTTTGTACTGCCTTCTACAAACCTGTCTACTCAGATTCTGTAGGGGCATGTGAACACGAGTCTTCTCAGATTTTGTACTGCCTTCTGAAAACTGCTCTACTCAGATTCTGTACTGACATGTGGGCAATGGCCTACTTAGATTTTGTACTGCCTTCTACAAACCTGTGTACTCAGATTCTGTAGGGGCATGTGAACACGAGTCTTCTCAGATTTTGTACTGCTTTCTGCGAACTGCTCTACTCAGATTCTGTACTGACATGTGGACACTTGCCTATCAGATTCTGTACTGCCCTCTGCGAACCTGTACACTACTCAGAATCTGTACGGGCATGTGAACACGAATTTTCTCAGATTTTGTACTGCCTTCTGCTAACTGCTCTACTCAGATTTTGTACTGCCATGTGGACACTTGCCTATCAGATTCTGTACTGCCCTCTGCGAACCTGTACACTACTCAGAATATGTACGGGCATGTGAACACAAATCTTCTCAGATTTTGTACTGCCTTCTGCGAACTGCTCTGCTCAGATTCTGTACTGACATGGGGACACTTGCCTATCAGATTCTGTACTGCCCTCTGCGAACCTGTACACTACTCAGAATATGTACGGGCCTGTGGACACGAGTCTTCTCAGATTTTGTACTGCCTTCTTCGAACTGCTCTATTCAGATTCTGTACTGCCATGTGGACACTTGCCTATCAGATTCTGTACTGCCCTCTGTGAACCTGTACACTACTCAGAATCTCTACGGTCATGTGAACACGAATCTTCTCAGATTTTGTACTGCCTTCTGCGAACTGCTCTACTCAGATTTTGTACTGCCATGTGGACACTTGCCTATCAGATTCTGTACTGCCCTCTGCGAACCTGTACACTACTCAGAATATGTACGGGCATGTGAACACGAATCTTCTCAGATTTTGTACTGCCTTCTGCGAACTGCTCTGCTCAGATTCTGTACTGACATGTGGACACTTGCCTACTTAGATTTTGTACTGCCTTTTACAAACCTGTCTACTCAGATTCTGTAGGGGCATGTGAACACGAGTCTTCTCAGATTTTGTACTGCCTTCTGCGAACTACTCTACTCAGATTCTGTACTGACATGTGGGCAATGGCCTACTTAGATTTTGTACTGCCTTCTACAAACCTGTCTACTCAGATTCTGTAGGGGCATGTGAACACGAGTCTTCTCAGATTTTGTACTGCCTTCTGCGAACTACTCTGCTCAGATTCTGTACTGACATGTGGGCAATGGCCTACTTAGATTTTGTACTGCCTTCTACAAACCTGTCTACTCAGATTCTGTAGGGGTATGTGAACACGAGTCTTCTCAGATTTTGTACTGCCTTCTGCGAACTGCTCTACTCAGATTTTGTACTGACATGTGGGCAATGGCCTACTTAGATTTTGTATTGCCTTCTATAAACCTGTCTACTCAGATTCTGTAGGGGCATGTGAACACGAGTCTTCTCAGATTTTGTACTGCCTTCTGCGAACTGCTCTACTCAGATTCTGTACTGACATGTGGGCAATGGCCTACATAGATTTTGTACTGCCTTCTACAAACCTGTCTACTCAGATTCTGTAGGGGCATGTGAACACGAGTCTTCTCAGATTTTGTACTGCCTTCTGCGAACTGCTCTACTCGGATTCTGTACTGACATGTGGGCACTGGCCTACTTAGATTTTGTACTGCCTTCTACAAACCTGTCTACTCAGATTCTGTACGGGCATGTGAACACGAGTCTTCTCAGATTTTGTACTGCCTTCTGAAAACTGCTCTACTCAGATTCTGTACTGACATGTGGGCAATGGCCTACTTAGATTTTGTACTGCCTTCTACAAACCTGTGTACTCAGATTCTGTAGGGGCATGTGAACACGAGTCTTCTCAGATTTTGTACTGCTTTCTGCGAACTGCTCTACTCAGATTCTGTACTGCCATGTGGTCACTTGCCTATCAGATTCTGTACTGCCCTCTGCGAACCTGTACACTACTCAGAATCTGTACGGGCATGTGAACACGAATTTTCTCAGATTTTGTACTGCCTTCTGCTAACTGCTCTACTCAGATTTTGTACTGCCATGTGGACACTTGCCTATCAGTTTCTGTACTGCCCTCTGCGAACCTGTACACTACTCAGAATATGTACGGGCATGTGAACACGAATCTTCTCAGATTTTGTACTGCCTTCTGCGAACTGCTCTGCTCAGATTCTGTACTGACATGGGGACACTTGCCTATCAGATTCTGTACTGCCCTCTGCGAACCTGTACACTACTCAGAATATGTACGGGCCTGTGGACACGAGTCTTCTCAGATTTTGTACTGCCTTCTTCGAACTGCTCTATTCAGATTCTGTACTGCCATGTGGACACTTGCCTATCAGATTTTGTACTGCCCTCTGTGAACCTGTACACTACTCAGAATCTGTACGGTCATGTGAACACGAATCTTCTCAGATTTTGTACTGCCTTCTGCGAACTGCTCTACTCAGATTTTGTACTGCCATGTGGACACTTGCCTATCAGATTCTGTACTGCCCTCTGCGAACCTGTACACTACTCAGAATATGTACGGGCATTTGAACACGAATCTTCTCAGATTTTATACTGCCTTCTGCGAACTGCTCTGCTCAGATTCTATACTGACATGTGGACACTTGCCTACTTAGATTTTGTACTGCCTTCTACAAACCTGTCTACTCAGATTCTGTAGGGGCATGTGAACACGAGTCTTCTCAGATTTTGTACTGCCTTCTGCGAACTACTCTACTCAGATTCTGTACTGACATGTGGGCAATGGCCTACTTAGATTTTGTACTGCCTTCTACAGACCTGTCTACTCAGATTCTGTAGGGGCATGTGAACACGAGTCTTCTCAGATTTTGTACTGCCTTCTGCGAACTACTCTACTCAGATTCTGTACTGACATGTGGGCAATGGCCTACTTAGATTTTGTACTGCCTTCTACAAACCTGTCTACTCAGATTCTGTAGGGGCATGTGAACACGAGTCTTCTCAGATTTTGTACTGCCTTCTGCGAACTGCTCTACTCAGATTTTGTACTGACATATGGGCAATGGCCTACTTAGATTTTGTACTGCCTTCTACAAACCTGTCTTCTGAGATTCTGTAGGGGCATGTGAACACCAGTCTTCTCAGATTTTGTACAGCCTTCTGCGAACTGCTCTACTCAGATTCTGTACTGACATGTGGGCAATGGCCTACTTAGATTTTGTATTGCCTTCTACAAACCTGTCTACTCAGATTCTGTTGGGGCATGTGAACACGAGTCTTTTCAGATTTTGTACTGCCTTCTGCGAAATGCTCTACTCAGATTCTGTACTGACATGTGGGCAATGGCCTACATAGATTTTGTACTGCCTTCTACAAACCTGTCTACTCAGATTCTGTAGGGGCATGTGAACACGAGTCTTCTCAGATTTTGTACTGCCTTCTGCGAAATGCTCTACTCAGATTCTGTACTGACATATGGGCACTGGCCTACTTAGATTTTGTACTGCCTTCTACAAATCTGTCTACTCAGATTCTGTAGGGGCATGTGAACACGAGTCTTCTCAGATTTTGTACTGCCTTTGGCGAACTGCTCTACTCAGATTCTGTACTGACATGTGGGCAATGGCCTACTTAGATTTTGTACTGCCTTCTACAAACCTGTCTACTCAGATTCTGTAGGGGCATGTGAACACGAGTCTTCTCAGATTTTGTACGGCCTTCTGCGAACTACTCTACTCAGATTCTGTACTGCCATGTGGACACTTGCCTATCAGATTCTGTACTGCCCTCTGCGAACCTGTACACTACTCAGAATCTGTACGGGCATATGAATACGAGTCTTCTCAGATTTTGTACTGCCTTCTTCGAACTGCTCTACTCAGATTCTGTACTGCCATGTGGACACTTGCCTATCAGATTCTGTACTGCCCTCTGCGAACCTGTACACTACTCAGAAACTGTACGGGCATGTGAACACGAATCTTCTCAGATTTTGTACTGCCACGAACTGCTCTACTCAGATTTTGTACTGCCATGTGGACACTTGCCTATCAGATTTTGTACTGCCCTCTGCGAACCAGTACACTACTCAGAATATGTACGGGCATGTGAACACGAATATTCTCAGATTTTTTACTGCCTTCTGCGAACTGCTCTGCTCAGAGTCTGTACTGACACTGACATGTGGGCACTGGCCTACTTAGATTTTGTATTGCCTTCTACAAACCTGTCTACTCAGATTCTGTAGGGGCATGTGAACACGAGTCTTCTCAGATTTTGTACTGACTTCTGCGAACCGCTCTGCTCAGATTCTGTACTGACATGTGGACACTTGCCTACTTAGACTTTGTATTGCCTTTTACAAACCTGTCTACTCAGATTCTGTAGGGGCATGTGAACACGAGTCTTCTCAGATTTTGTATTGCCTTCTGCGAACTGCTCTACTTAGATTTTGTACTGACATGTGGGCAATGGCCTACTTAGATTTTGTACTGCCTTCTACAAACCTGTCTACTCAGATTCTGTAGGGGCATGTGAACACCAGTCTTCTCAGATTTTGTACTGCCTTCTGCGAACTGCTCTACTCAGATTCTGTACTGACATGTGGGCAATGGCCTACTTAGATTTTGTATTGCCTTCTACAAACCTGTCTACTCAGATTCTGTAGGGGCATGTGAACACGAGTCTTCTCAGATTTTGTACTGCCTTCTGCGAACTGCTCTACTCAGATTCTGTACTGACATGTGGGCAATGGCCTACATAGATTTTGTACTGCCTTCTACAAACCTGTCTACTCAGATTCTGTAGGGGCATGTGAACACGAGTCTTCTCAGATTTTGTACTGCCTTCTGCGAACTGCTCTACTCAGATTCTGTACTGACATGTGGGCAATGGCCTACTTAGATTTTGTACTGCCTTCTACAAACCTGTCTACTCAGATTCTGTAGGGGCATGTGAACACGAGTCTTCTCAGATTTTGTACTGCCTTCTGCAAACTGCTCTTCTCAGATTCTGTACTGACATGTGGGCACTGGCCTACTTAGATTTTGTACTGCCTTCTACAAACCTGTCTACTCAGAATCTGTACGGGCATGTGAACACGAATCTTCTCAGATTTTGTACTGCCTTCTGCGAACTGCTCTACTCAGATTTTGTACTGACATGTGGGCAATGGCCTACTTAGATTTTGTATTGCCTTCTACAAACCTGTCTACTCATATTCTCTAGGGGCATGTGAACACGAGTCTTCTCAGATTTTGTACTGCCTTCTGCGAACTGCTCTACTCAGATTCTGTACTGACATGTGGGCAATGGCCTACATAGATTTTGTACTGCCTTCTATAAACATGTCTACTCAGATTCTGTAGGGGCATGTGAACACGAGTCTTCTCAGATTTTGTACTGCCTTCTGCGAACTGCTCTACTCAGATTCTGTACTGACATGTGGGCACTGGCCTACTTAGATTTTGTACTGCCTTCTACAAACCTGTCTACTCAGATTCTGTAGGGGCATATGAACACGAGTCTTCTCAGATTTTGTACTGCCTTCTTCGAACTGCTCTACTCAGATTCTGTACTGACATGTGGCCAATGGCCTACTTAGATTTTGTACTGCCTTCTACAAACCTGTCTACTCAGATTCTGTAGGGGCATGTGAACACGAGTCTTCTCAGATTTTGTACTGCTTTTTGCGAACTGCTCTACTCAGATTCTGTACTGCCATGTGGACACTTGCCTATCAGATTCTGTACTGCCCTCTGCGAACCTGTACACTACTCAGAATCTGTACGGGCATGTGAACACGAATTTTCTCAGATTTTGTACTGCCTTCTGCTAACTGCTCTACTCAGATTTTGTACTGCCATGTGGACACTTGCCTATCAGATTCTGTACTGCCCTCTGCGAACCTGTACACTACTCAGAATATGTACGGGCATGTGAACACGAATCTTCTCAGATTTTGTACTGCCTTCTGCGAACTGATCTGCTCAGATTCTGTACTGACATGGGGACACTTGCCTATCAGATTCTGTACTGCCCTCTGCGAACCTGTACACTACTCAGAATATGTACGGGCATGTGGACACGAGTCTTCTCAGTTTTTTTACTGCCTTCTTCGAACTGCTCTATTCAGATTCTGTACTGCCATGTGGACACTTGCCTATCAGATTCTGTACTGCCCTCTGTGAACCTGTACACTACTCAGAATCTGTACGGTCATGTGAACACGAATCTTCTCAGATTTTGTACTGCCTTCTGCGAACTGCTCTACTCAGATTTTGTACTGCCATGTGGACACTTGCCTATCAGATTCTGTACTGCCCTCTGCGAACCTGTACACTACTCAGAATATGTACGGGCATGTGAACACGAATCTTCTCAGATTTTGTACTGCCTTCTGCGAACTGCTCTGCTCAGATTCTGTACTGACATGTGGACACTTGCCTACTTAGATTTTGTACTGCCTTCTACAAACCTGTTTACTCAGATTCTGTAGGGGCATGTGAACACGAGTCTTCTCAGATTTTGTACTGCCTTCTGCGAACTACTCTACTCAGATTCTGTACTGCCATGTGCACACTTGCCTATCAGATTCTGTACTACCCTCTGCAAAAGTGTACACTACTCAGAATATGTACGGGCATGTGAACACAAGTCTTCTCAGATTTTGTACTGCCTTCTGCGAACTGCTCTACTCAGATTCTGTACTGACATATGGGCAATGGCCTACATAGATTTTGTACTGCCTTCTACAAACCTGTCTACTCAGATTCTGTAGGGGCATGTGAACACGAGTCTTCTCAGATTTTGTACTGCCTTCTGCGAACTGCTCTACTCAGATTCTGTACTGACATGTGGGCACTGGCCTACTTAGATTTTGTACTGCCTTCTACAAATCTGTCTACTCAGATTCTGTAGGGGCATGTGAACACGAGTCTTCTCAGATTTTGTACTGCCTTCTGCGAACTGCTCTACTCAGATTCTGTACTGACATGTGGGCAATGGCCTACTTAGATTTTGTACTGCCTTCTACAAACCTGTCTACTCAGATTCTGTAGGGGCATGTGAACACGAGTCTTCTCAGATTTTGTACTGCCTTCTGCGAACTACTCTACTCAGATTCTGTACTGCCATGTGGACACTTGCCTATCAGATTCTGTACTGCCCTCTGCGAACCTGTACACTACTCAGAATATGTACGGGCATGTGAACACGAATCTTCTCAGATTTTGTACTGC